>NC_056748.1:525780276-526080276 GCF_019279795.1 Protopterus annectens
GAGGCAAATTATAATGTTTTGTGAAAGTGTGAACAGAAGACCATATGGCAGCCTCCAAAATGTCTTTAGTAGGGGCACCCCTTAAAAAGACTGCAGAAGCAGAAGCTGCTCTAGTTGAGTGGATCCTAACCCCTTGAAGAGGAACCTTGCCATGAAAGAAATAACAAAATGTAATACAATGTGCAATCCATTTAGAAATGGTTTGCTTAGAAATAACCTTGCCCTGGGCTCCAGGGGCAAAACCAACCAACAACTGTGCTGACTTCCGAAGGTCTTTAGTCCTGTTCAGGTAAAACCTGAGCTGTCTTTGCACATCAAGAGAGTGTAGGATCCTTTCACCTCTACTTTGAGGATTAGGAAAGCAGGTAGGAAGGTGTATGGACTGATTAAGAGTCAAGCTAGAAACCACCTTAGGCATAAAGGAGGGGTTGGTCCTCAGAGAGTCCCTATCTGCATGGAAAATAAGAAAAGGATCCACATCCATCAAAGCTTGCAGCTCCGAAACACTCCTTGCTGAAGTTATAGCCAAGAGGAATGCAGTCTTCCAAGAGAGAAACTTTAAATCTGCAGTGGCAGATGGCTCAAAAGGAGGAAGAGTGAGTTTCTCTAGAACAAAATTAAGATCCCAGGCTGGAGTAGGTGCCCTTCTGGGAGGTTTTAAGTTGCAAGCACCTCTGAGAAACATCTTCATCAAGGGATGAGAGAAAATGGGTTGTTCAAAAGAACAATGAGCAGAAATGGCTGAAGCATGGTGCTTGATAGAGAAAAAAAGAAAGACCACCCTGAAGCAATTCAGCCAGGTATTCTGGGATCAGAGGAAGGGTTGGCTGAGAAGAAGAATTCCCTCTACCCTGTATCCAATGACAGAACCTTTCCCATTTGCCAGCGTAGGACTTCCAAGTGCTAGGCCTCCTGGCCTCCCTCAGCACGTCAACCACCTGGCTGGGAAAGGGAAGAAGATAAGGAAGGAGTCATACAATGAGCCATGCTGCCAAATGGAGAGACTGAAGATGAGGATGCATAATGTTTCCCCTTCCTGAACCAAAAGATCTGGCTTCAGAGGAAGATGCCAAGGAGGAAATTGGAGAGACTGCGAAGCAATGGATACTAAATGCTGTCTGGGCCAGTCCGGAGCTATGAGAACAGTCCTTGGTCGTTCATCCCTAATCCTCAATAATACTCTGGGAAGAAGAGGAAGAGGAGGGAAGGTGTAAACTGATAGCAACGTTCAAGTGAAGGACAGAGCATCCACACTCCAGGCTCTGCTGTGATGCTGTCTGGTTCAAAAGAGAGGGAGAAGATGGTTGTCTGGGGAGGAAAAAGGATCCACCTGAGGTGTGCCCCAATGCTGAATGATGCTGTAAAAGACTGCTCTGTTCAGGTGCCACTCTTGAGGATCCAGGGTTTGTCTGCTCAACTGGTCTGCCAAACACCGAGTCTTCCTGGAAGAAACTGAGCTAGGAGATGCAGGCCCAGGAATGCTGCCATGTACCAAAGATTCATGCTCTGCCTGCAAAGGAGAGTAACAATGAGTCCCTCCCTGCTTGTTGATGTACCACATGACTGTGGTGGTGTCTGTTCTGATGATCAGGGTCCCTGGAGAAAGAAGATGCTTGAAAGCTAGTAAGGCCTGTTGAACTGCAATCAACTCTTTTAGATTTATGTGCAGGTGCATCTGCTGAGCATTCCAGCATCCCTGTATGCATATGCCATCCAGGTGTGCTCCCCAGGCGTAGTCCGATGCATCTGTGGTAAGAACTTGAGTGGCAGGAGATGGGCAAAAAGGCATGCCTTTGTTTTGTAGACAGGCTGTTGCCCACCACAGAAACTCTGTCTGCAGAGATGGAAGCAGAGGAATAATCATATCCAGGTCCTGTGCGTGTTGATACCAAATGTTCTTGAGGTACCATTGCAATTTCCTCATATGCAGTCTTGCATATGGAATCATGAGAATGCAAGAGACCATGAATCCCAGAGCTTGCAGATATTTCCTTGCAGGGAGCTGGGACAGGCTTGCCAAGTCCTTGAAGTAAACTGAAAGAGCTGTCTGCTTCTTCTGGGTGAGATATATCATCTGGGCGGCTGTGTTCAAACTCGCTGCTAGAAATGTTATCTCCTTGGATGGCACCATTTTCGATTTTTCCTCATTGAGAGTGTAACCCAGGGAAGAGGGAAGAGTCTTTACAAATTCTAGATCCTTTAACAGTTGTTCCTGAGAATTTGCTTGAATTAGACAGTTGTCCAAGTATGGATAGATCTGAATTTTCTTCTGCCTGCAAAAAGCAATGACTGGAGCCAGGCACTTTGTGAAAACTCTGGAAGCAAAGGGCAGCACAGAGAATTGATAATATTGCTTACCCACCCTGAAACAAAGGTACTGCCTGCAAATTTCCCAGATAGGGATTTACAGATAAGCCTCTGAGATGCAAAGTTACCAGCCAGGAATCCTTTTCTAGCATTGGTAGCAACTGATGCAGAGTGAGCATTATGAACTTTAGAATTACTAGAAAAGAGTTCAGAATGGATAGATCTAGGGATAAGACGCCAGGTGCCTTCTTTTTTTGGAATTAGGAAAAGCCTGGAATAAAACCCCTGGCCTGCCTGCTGAACAGGAACAGATTCTATTGCTCCCAGATGAAATGGAGACAAAATTAGTTTTTTTACTTCTTCTGTTTGGTTTATAGGAGCGTCCGAGAATCCTTTGGGAACTGGAAAGGTGCAGAAATAAAATTTGTGCCCTAGGGATACAGTTCTGAGCACCCATTTGTCATCCATGATAGTGGTCCAGACATCTGCAAAAAGGGCCAACCTTCCCCCTAAAGGACTCTCCAGGCAAGCAAGAACAGGCAGAAGTTGGATAAAGTCATTGAGAGTGTTTTGATTAAGATGCAGGCTTGGAACTTCTCGCCTTGGAAGTGGAAGCCTGCCAACGCTTAAGACCTTTGAGGGGTAGCCACCTGCCCCCTAGAATATTTGTAACTTCTAGTCCTAGAACGGTTCTGTCTGCTGACATCAGGAAAAATCCAACTCTTGGAAGGGTAATTCCTGCTGAAGTGAGGAGACTGAACTTGCAGAAAATTCTTAACAGTTTGCATGAACTTGGCCTTATCCTCCATCTTCTTGAGCACTTCCTTTGCTTTGCTGCCCAAAAGACTGTCCTTATGCAAAGGTACATCCAAAAGCTTAGCTTTGACAGGTTCTGGAAGGGGCTGTTCCCTGAGCCAAGCGCGCCTTCTAATAACAGTTCCAGTATCTGTAGCCCTGCAGGTGGCTTCAAGAATTTAAAAACCACAATGTAAAGAATGCTTACTGACAAGACTGGCAGAATTCAGCAAATCCTGCATGTCCTTACTTTCAGCCAAAAGAGGCACACTTGCGATCCTGGACTTAATAGCCTTCCAAGATGTGCTGCTGGCAACTTCAGCATATGAAAAAGACAACTGGTAGCCCTAATAGCAAGAGTGGCAGAGGTATAAACTTTTTTTACCCCACCTATCTAGGTTCCTAGATTCCCTGTCAGAGGGAATAGGATTTTTGCTAACAGTGGCCTTAACTCCTTTAGGGCCTTGAAAAATAACCTCTGGATCCGCCAACGGGTTCCTGAAAAGAAACAGATGAGAATCAGGGACTCTATAGTACCTGTCAAGTTTCCTGGGAGCAGGAGGAACCGAATTTGGAGGCAAGGAATTTTCCAGAAAAACATCAACAACTTCCAACACTGGGGGAATAGCCAGAGGCTTACGCTGAGGTAAATCCAGAAATTCCGTAATCCGTTTCTTAGATTGGGGATAATCCTGACTTTTCCATTTAAAATGTTCCCTGAGGGTATTTAAAGTATCACCAAGAGAGAAATCCTCTGGAGGAGAAGCCGAAGGGATTAACTCCTCTGCATCTGAATCCTCAAAAGGAGAAAAAGCCTGAGAAACTTCCTCTTCATCAGCAGAAATGCTGGAAGAATCAGAACCTGAAAAAGACAAAGCCTCATGAGAAACATCCCTACTCCTTTTAGGGGAAGGAGGCTGAGAACCCCTAAATAAGAGTCAAAAGGTCACTAGCCATTTTAACTATTCGGGATTGAGGGGAACGAGAAGAAACTGGAGGCTGCTTTTTCACAGGCTTACGAGTGGAAGATTTACCTGCAAGCTTGAAGGACTCGGGAGGCCTGGCAACCGCCGAAGTTGCAGTAGAAGTCGAAGGAATAAGCTTGCTGTCCGAATGCAAAATGGAGGCCTCTGACACTGGAATCAGCTTAGCGGCTCCGGCTCCAGCTGAAGAGGCAACAGGCGAAAAGTCAGAAGGCAAAATGGAGGCCGGAGACCTAAGGGACTCTGAAATGGTCTCAATCAAGTCCTGCAGTTGTAAAACCGAAGACTGCAGGGGCTGCAAAGGAGTCTCACTGGCTACCGCCTGAATGACGACCATCTTAACATCATCAGAGGACTTAACTAACTTTCTGAGGCCTGTTGCGGTCCTTATTTTGTTTCATTGTTTTATTGTAAGTTAACACACGTAAATATAAATATATATAATTTACAATAAAACAAAGAAACAAACTAACAATTACAACAAAGAAGTGGAACAGAAGCTCCCACAGTGATCTTAGAGTCTGGAAGCTGTAATCCACCAATACAGACACTGAAGATACGGCTGTGCGAGTCCTACAGCTGGCAGTAAAACAGTGAATAAATGACTTTCTGTCACAGAGGTCAGGCTTCCCCTGAAGGGAGAAGGGCTTAATCAATCTCCCATCACAGAGAGTCAGGAGATGAAGATTGAGAAGCTCTGGAACAGTGCCAGTGTGGGCTTGTTCAGGCACAGAACTCATATGCCACTAAGGCAGTGTGAATGATGAATACCAGACCCTTCATTGTTCATTTGTACTCCACTAACTGCATCAGAGAGCAGTGGCAAACAGGATCCCGACTCTCTATGCCCATTATCTTCTGTTATACCTTCAGAAACACTGATAAAGGTGGAAAGGTTTACATTTGTTGCCCTTGCCACGTTACACCGAATGAACCCACTGCCCAACCACGTGGGCTTGGGAATCCAGAGCAAAGCATGTGTGATCAGCCACAGTGAGGACAAGGTCCATAACAGCTACAACTACCTGCAAGATATCTACATGAACATGCTTTGATCGAGTTCCCACTTCTGTCTGTTGATGTTTGACCTGCTCAGAAAATAGGTTGTTGGAATATACAGACCCAACTGCACTTTCAGGTCCCATGCAATTAGTGTTAGCCCACAAAAGATGCTAAGTATGGATGACACCTTGCTTGCTTAAATACCACATCACTTTTATAGTGTTCATGATGATCCTTAAACCCCTGAAGTTAGCTGACTTAACAGTGACCCTTCTATGACAGAAGTTGCAGATGTATCCAGGCATGCCTTTCCAGGACTTCTCCAGTAATGTTTGCTCTGAAATAAGCATCTACAGTACTGTAACCCCAACTTCATGGTATGTTTTCCCACACTAAAAATGTGGTCTGGGCCAGCTTGTCCTCTTTGTCCTTTATGTTTTCAAATGGAATGTCCAAAACCATATCTGTCTGGGTAATTCTCTTTGATACTTTGTGTGTGTGTGCCAGATAAATGTCTTGAACATTACAGTGGCAGACATATAAATCTTCTTGTTAAAATGGTCTAGTGTCATTCTCGTAAAACGAACAAAAGCAAAACGCCAACTGGATCCACAGAACAGTTCCTTTTAATTAAATGCAACACAACTGAGCGCAAAATAAACGCTTTCACCCACTACCTCCAGAGTTAATCAAAGAACTGAAGCAGTTATTTCTTATACACCACTGTTGAAACAAGTAAACCAATCGCATCTCAGTAATTCCTATTAAATTAGTCATTGCCAATTCACTGAATTAATTGAATAATGCCATTGTTCCACGTTTACCTAACTACAATACCAAACATATTGCAAAAAAACTTTTATCTAAAACTTTTTGCATAAAATCATTACATAACTCTACCATTAATACTTAGATTATAAAACATCTAATAGTATGAATATATAATGTGTAGACATGCAAAAAAAGCTACTTAAAAAGTGCATAAAAAATACATTAAAATTGCTTGGAAAATAGAGTATACAAATAAAGTGTCATGTGCATAAAACATTAAAAATATATACTAAAAACTATTCTAAAATTATTATAAAAATTGTTTTACATGTATTTATAAAGTGCAAGAATACAATTTATCTAAGTCACCACACATAACTAAACTACACAATTAGTTAAAAACACTTTAAAAACATATTAATGAGAAAAATATGAAATCAAAGGACTATAATCGTATCCGATATGTGTGCAAAATTCTTATCCATATCTTTCATACATACTTATTAGGTATCTACATATTAATTGAAACAACTTCAAAATTTATATGATATATGATTTCATTTTTAAATAACTTACAATTGATATATGTTCATTTAATCCGGGTTGAATACAAGCATTTAACCTTAACTGCCATAGGCATTCTTTTGTCTCCAACAATGTATTCAAATCTCCTTCATTGTTACTATCTGTCTCTAATACTCTATCTATAACAAAAAATAAAAACTTCTTAAAACTACTACATTTTGTACTGTGCATATATAGGGAACTGGTAACTTTCCTATTTCTGATGTCTCTATTGTGCTCTACAATTCTTTCTCTTAGTTTTCTTTTAGTTTTCCCTATATAGAATGAAGGACATGACATGCATGTGGCTAAATATACAACTAATTTAGTATTACAATTCACATTTCCTGGACATCTTAGTGTCCTATTATAACCATGCAGTGTGACATATGGCCCATCATTAATAAAACAACAACTTTTACAAAAGCCACACTTTTTCATTATTGAACTTGTGAATGAATTTTTACTTTCAAAATGGTTTTTTAAGTTCCTTCCTCTGCTAAATACTATTGATGGCACATTTCCTATATACTGTAAAATATCTACTTGATTAATAAAAACCTTCTCATAACATTCTTTAATGGTGTTTGTAAAATGGTTGATATTGTTACTGTAGGGAACTAAAAAAGCCCCTAACTTACCAGCATTATTACTAGTGTTATCTTTTTTATTGAGGGTACCATGTATCAATAGTGGCTTGAAACTTTCTTTCCTTTTCTCACTTATTTCATCCTTTAACATTTCAACTAGTTTTTTTGGGTATCCTCTTTCTAAAAACATATTTCCTAATGTTATTAACTCTTTAGAAAATTCTAAATCATTACTTATTATTCTTGATTTGAAAAATTTATAAAAATGATGGTATTTTAAGTTCTACAATATACCGTAAAAAAACCTTTTCGAACTCTTATTTGCATTTCGATAGCTGTCACCCTTACTTTCAAAAAAGAAATTTAGTAAAAGGGCAAATGGTGAGGCTATCAAGAATAATAAGTAATGATTTAGAATGATACATGGTACCCTCAATAAAAAAGATAACACTAGTAATAATGCTGGTAAGTTAGGGGCTTTTTTAGTTCCCTACAGTAACAATATCAACCATTTTACAAACACCATTAAAGAATGTTATGAGAAGGTTTTTATTAATCAAGTAGATATTTTACAGTATATAGGAAATGTGCCATCAATAGTATTTAGCAGAGGAAGGAACTTAAAAAAACATTTTGAAAGTAAAATTCATTCACAAGTTCAATAATGAAAAGTGTGGCTTTGTAAAGTTGTCGTTTATTAATGATGGGCCATATGTCACACTGCATGGTTATAATAGGACACTAAGATGTCCAGGAAATGTGTGTAATACTAAATTAGTTGTATATTTAGCCACATGCATGTCATGTCCTTCATTCTATATAGGAAAACTAAAAGAAAACTAAGAGAAAGAATTGTAGAGCACAATAGAGACATCAGAAATAGGAAAGTTACCAGTTCCCTATATATGCACAGTACAAAATGTAGTAGTTTTAAGAAGTTTTTATTTTTTGTTATAGATAGAGTATTAGAGACAGATAGTAACAATGAAGGAGATTTGAATACATTGTTGGAGACAAAAGAATGCCTATGGCAGTTAAGGTTAAATGCTTGTATTCAACCCGGATTAAATGAACATATATCAATTGTAAGTTATTTAAAAATGAAATCATATATCATATAAATTTTGAAGTTGTTTCAATTAAT
Source organism: Protopterus annectens (assembly GCF_019279795.1). Lineage (NCBI taxonomy): Eukaryota > Metazoa > Chordata > Ceratodontiformes > Protopteridae > Protopterus > Protopterus annectens. The sequence goes on from NC_056748.1 coordinate 525,788,433, forward strand.
ATGTAGATACCTAATAAGTATGTATGAAAGATATGGATAAGAATTTTGCACACATATCGGATACGATTATAGTCCTTTGATTTCATATTTTTTTCATTAATATGTTTTTAAAGTGTTTTTAACTAATTGTGTAGTTTAGTTATGTGTGGTGACTTAGATAAATTGTATTCTTGCACTTTATAAATACATGTAAAACAATTTTTATAACAATTTTAGAATAGTTTTTAGTATATTTTTAATGTTTTATGCACATGACACTTTACTTGTATATTCTATTTTCCAAGCAATTTTAATGTATTTTTTATGCACTCTTTAAGTAACTTTTTTTTGCATTTTCTGCATGTCTGCCCATTATATATTCATACTATTAGATGTTTTACAATCTAAGTATTAATGGTAGAGTTATGTAATGATTTTATGCAAAAAGTTTAAGAAAAAAGTTTTTTTGCAATATGTTTGGTATTGGAGTAAGGTAAACGTGGAACAATGGCATTATTCAATTAATTCAGTGAATTGGCAATGACTAATTTAATAGGAATTACTGAGATGCGATTGGTTTCAACAGTGGTGTAAGAAATAACTGCTTCAGTTCTTTGATTAACTCTGACAACGCTCAGTTGTGTTGCATTTAATTAAAAGGAACTGTTCTGTGGATCCAGTTGGCGTTTTGCTTTTGTTCGTTTTACAAGTTTATTTTTGGTTCTTTTGGTCTTTGGAGCACTAGTGTCATTCTCTCCTTATTGTCATGGAGCGTATTCATACCTAAAAGCAAGTTTAGATCCACTGGTCGCATCCAGAGAAACCACTACAGTGTTGGTTGTAGGGTTTCCAAAGTAGTACTTTAACTACTTCTGTACTGTATAGTACCAGTCCCGATTTTTACACCCTGTCAGCCTGGGTTCAGAGTTACTGATTTAAAGACATCCTCTGCTCAGGTAGCAAAGTGAGAACTGTCAAGAGCTTGGGCTCCTCCATTCCCATTCAATTAATGCATCTTTTCTTGGTGTGATATTCCTCTTTACATCCCCATTCAAAATACTTTAATGTCAAAAAATGTGTTGCCAAATGGAAAGTCTTCAGGTGTGAAGCCTGTTTTAAGACAAACTAAATAATGACACCAAGGGTCCTGATAAGTCATATTTTAGACTGTTGAAGAGGAATCCTGGGATGTTATCAGGGCCCACTGAGGCCATGTTTTTGGCTTTAGCAAATACAGCCAGTACATACCTCTTAGTTACAGCTGGAGGGGTTATATTTGAGGGTATTTCTGGGGGGATGGTTACGGTGTGGGGGGGATGTCTGAGGACATTTTTTTTGGGGGATGATTAGGGGTGAGAGGGGTATAACACTGGAACCAAATTTGTCTGATTACTGCTCAATATCAGAGTTGTTTGGCTTCTGCGACATACCTACAATCAACTGCATTACTAGCTGAGTTAAGTACAAACTTGAGTGTTAAGAGATTGCACTGCATTTTATTTTTTCTGTCTATTTCATTGTTTCATTGAATATTGCAGTCTGTCTCTCTCTGTAGTTATTTATATTTATATTTAATTGTTTCATAGAATACTGTAGTCTCTCTCTCTCTCTGCAGTTAGTTTCCCGCCCTCCCTTCCTGTTTTTGTTCTGGTATTAATCTTGGTGGCTTTGGAATTGCCCGTACCTCCTGTAAATTTGTGTCTGAACACTCCTCCTGGGTCTATCTCATTTGCTCACTCAGAGTCCCAGCTCTATTCCAGTCTAGTGTCACTAGCTCATTCTACCTAATAGAGAGAGAACATTTGTGAAGATCAAGCCACTTGGGTCCTTAATTTTGAATTATCTTCTATTTCTCCTTTCTCCCTTTCCACCTTCCAAAAAAAAAATTCTAAGCTCGTTTCCTGCCTTTCCTGTAACTAGTCTAATCCAGATACAGATTTGTTGTAACCAGGACTGTCTTTAAGCTTCTGAGCATCCAAAGTCTTTCTGAGTTGGAGGAAAGAGTGGTAAGCACTAGGTAGCCTTATCTACCACAACAGTGGTTTCTGGCCCAGAAACTGTAGTTTATTCGTTGCTTGGGCAGTTTTTCCATCTCTTTCAACTTTCTGGTTTAAAAGCCTGCGTTTGAGCTGGTTTCCTACCTTTCCTGTAACTAGTCTAGTCCAGCTACAGATTTGCTGTATCCAGGACTGTTTGTAAGCTTCTGAGCTCCCCAAGCCTTTCTGTGTTGGAGGGAAGCCTTCTACCTTATCAGTGGGAGTGGTAAGCACTAGGTAGCCTATCTACCACAAGAGTGGTTTCTGGCCCAGAATTGGCTGTTTGGGCAATTTTTCCATCTCTTTCAACCTTCTGGTTTAAAATTCCAAAAAAGCCAACAACTCGTTGGAATACACACGGCAAAACAACACTTCAATACAAAATAGTAAAAATATAAAACACGTGAGCGCTTTCACAGAGTCCTCTCTGCTTCCTCAGACATACTACAGTAACTGCTGCTCTTGTTTAAATAATGATACATCTTGGTCATATCCAATCAGTTAACAGCATCTTGATTGAATAAATAAAAGTTAAAGGCATACACTATACAAACACTATATAAACAATCAATCATATAAATAGTGAACTAAAAATATATGTAAAAACCTGTAAAAACATGCTCTATAAAATTAGATAGTGGTAAAACTGTAAAATATATGTACAAATATTAGAAGATGTGACCAAACATAATAATCAATGTTTCAAAGCCCTGTCCCTAAGAAAAGGTTTCAGTGAAACCTTACTATTTAGTCCAGGTGGTCTGTCAGCCTGAAGCCTAATTATCCATTCTTGTTCTGTGGCTTCGTTTGGTCTTGTTGTTCATGTTCCCACCTCTTTTATTATTTGTATGATATGTAACACTAGAAACTTGAAGGTGTGTGTGGCTCCCTCCTTTATAACATGCATCATTAACGCGCATGTCTCTCTTTTATTTTAATGTCCCTTGCATGTTCTAGGACTCTATCTTTGAGTAGCCGATTAGTTTTGTCTACATAGTAGGCTGGGCATTTTGTACAGAAACCAAAGTATACAACATTCTTACTATAACAGTCTGTATAAAAGCGTGCATCAATGCTGAACTTTCTAGTCGGGTGTGTATACTGCCCCCCTCCAAATATGAAGGGGCAGGCTGTACACCTTCTACATGGAAAGGTACCTAGCCTATCAGACCTTGCATAGTGGTCTCCATCTAACTTCTTATAGCACAACTGTCTTTTTAATGACATGTTGTTTTTGAAGGTAAACGAAGGTGTAGCCCCGAATAACACCTTCTAGTTCATCCACATTTAACAATATGCCCCAATTATTTATAATTATATCACAGACTGTACTGATAATACTTGCAAATGTTAATGGAAAACGTAATACATCATTCTCTGGATTCCTGGTTACTGTGGTACTGGTGGCATAGTTACTTTGGTTATCCTGGTTGGTTCTCGTCCTATCATAATAGGGCTTGCACCTCTCTCTTCTCTCATTCTAAGCCACTTTTATTTGTTTGTCTATATCTCTGGCTTTATATCCCATTTCAATAAATTCATGTTTTAACAGGGTAAGTGCCTGGGACAAACTATCATCATCATTATATAGCCTCATGCATCTAACTATCTGTCCTTTGATCACATTGGTTTTAGTATAGTTAGGATGCATAGTACTACTATGTAGAACATTATTCTTTCTAATGAGTTTCCTGTACATGGAGGTATGAACATAATTGAGTGCATCTCTTGTAACTTTTACATCTAGAAACTCTATATCTCTATTTGAGTATTTGTATATGAAATTCAAAAAGGGGGGTAATGGTATTAATGAAATTTAGAAATTGCTGCAAATTATCTTCGTTATCATGCCACAACAGAAAAATATCATCAACAAAACGTTTGCACCATATAATAGACTTAGCAAAAACGTTACCTGTCAAAATATTCTCAGTTTCCCATTGTACAAGTGCTAGGTTGGCGTAGCTATTGGCACAAGCAGTGCCCATAACCACGCCAACCTTCTGTATATAAAACTTGTCGCCAAACACAAAGATATTATTTTCTAGGATGATCTCAAGTAAGGTACAAATAAGTTGAATTTTGGTATTTTCTATCCCTTTTCTATTAAGTAGTTCCCTTACATTGTCTATGCCCCAAGAATGGGGAGTAACTGTGAAAAGGGACTCTACATCAAGAGTAACAAGCCAACATTGGTCATCTATACCCTCCAAATGTGCACTAAGGTCTCTCAAAAAATCTTTAGTGTCCAATAAGACAGTAGTACATTCCTTAAGTATAGGATGCAGGTTTTTCTCAACATATATTGACAGTGGTTCTGTCGCCCACCCCCGACTAGATACTACAGGTCGCATGGGTGGGCTTTCTATGTTTTTATGGACTTTTGGTAGACTATACATAATTGGAGTCACTGGGTACTCTATATTGAAATATTCAAAAAGTCGCTCAGAAATCATGCCTGTTATTAACATATCAAACAAAAAAACTTGCAGTCTATCTGTAATGGCTTTAACATGAGTTGCAGAAATCTCACAATAAGTATCGGTGTTACTTAAATGTACTAACATACTTGCAATATATTTGTCTATCTAAAATAACAATTCCTCCACCTTTATCTGCTGGGCGTATTTCAACACTTTTAAAGCATTTTAAGTCATTTAACGCTTGGTGTTCACATTTAGATAAATTATAAAAAACATTGGTAGCTTCATTACTAAGCACACTTCTTATTTGTTTTTCACACACATCAATGAATAAATCAATCCCAGAATTACTGGGAGGAACAAAAGTACTAGGGTTTTTTTAAAAACATTATATTCATTGGATCCACCTTGAAAAATAGTTTTTAAAGTCAGTGTCCTGCCAAATAGCTTCAGTTCTTTTAGCACATTCACCAAGACTACTCTCTGGGCAGGAACAAAACCAACCTCTGTTCAATAAAGTTATTTGTGCTTCAGTGAAGGAAATGGAGGAAATATTAAAAATCAAACCTGTTTGCTTCTCTTCAGGAACTTGTTCTGGTCGTCCACACTGTGGGGTCTCCATGTCTTGCCATACTGGGGTCGATTGCACAACCTACCTCGTATTGGGAAAAGTTTTTCTAACAAAAAAAGTCCCATTTGTATTCTTGGAAGAGCATTCATGAATGCTGGAATCTCTAGCAATGTTTATGTAACTGACACAAGCCAGTGCTGTATTCTTTGGTTTAACAACTGGTATTTCATCACTTCTAGTTGTTGTTTTTGCTGTAGCCTTAGAAGTGCTGGCACCAACACTAGTTGCAGCATCTGAAGATGATTTACTGGGCTGTAGGTCACTGAAAATGGCGTTTTCAGCATCTATATGCAGTGTGCTTGTAACTGCTGTTCCTCTCTGCTCACTGCTGGTGTAGTCACGCCCACTTCCTGGTTGTTGTCTATGTGTTTCCTGTTTACTCCTCTCTCTGTTCCAGGAGAACACATTGCCCAGTTCAAAATCATGTAAATCTCGATGTATTTTTTTAGTTTTAGCGCTAGAGAGACGTTGAGACGTTTCTCATTTTGGCTAATATGTTCATGTAGCTGATCAATGTTGTCAGCTATTATTTCACTAGAAAATGTGTCAAAAATGTCATTGTGCAGTATATTAATTTCTTTAAGCAGCTCATCTTCTGGTTTGAAGTAATCTATAAGAAGATGCATATACTTTGCACTACATTCTAAGTTAAGATTTTGCCAACGTTTGAGAAGGTCAAGATATGCATGTTCATAACTGGGCATTGTTAACACTCTAAGACCTCTGGGTGCAATTCTAAACTTTAGCGATGCTTCTAAGTGAAAACGTTGCCATTGAAGGCGCTTATATCTATATAGCTTATTCTCAAGATTTCTAAAGCTTTTCAAAAAATTCTCAGATTGATTATGATCAGTATTAGAGTGAATGTCAGTTTGTTGCAATATACCTTCAGCCAGTAAAGGATTACCAGCAGGGTTTAGTATAGAATTCAGTCTCTCATTCAGCTTCATCTGGCTATTCCTTCGGCCCCACATTCGTGGCTGCCTCGGCATAGGTTGTCACCTCAAATTCATTTGCCATGTCCAGATAGGGGTAGAAATACGAAACTATCAAACACAGATCCCCTGAATCTGGATAAAGTAACAAACGATAAAAGTATAATATTCAAAAAAAGCCAATAATAGCTGACAAGATTGATCAGCTACATGAACATATTAGCCAATATGAGAAACGTGTCTCTAGCGCTAAAACTAAAAAAATACATCGAGATTTACATGATTTTGAACTGGGCAATGTGTTCTCCTGGAACACAGAGAGGAGTAAACAGGAAACACCTGGATCACAACCAGGAATTGGGCGTGATTACACCAGCAGTGAGCAGAGAGGAACAGCAGTTACAAGCACACTGCATATAGATGCTGAAAACGCCATTTTCAGTGACCTACAGCCCAGTAAATCATCTTCAGATGCTGCAACTAGTGTTGGTGCAAGCACTTCTAAGGCTACAGCAAAAACAACAACTAGAAGTGATGAAATACCAGTTGTTAAACCAAAGAATACAGCACTGGTCTGTGTTAGTTACATAAACAATGCTAGAGATTCCAGCATTCATGAATGCTCTTCCAAGAATACAAAAACTTTTTTGTTAGAAAAACCTCTCTCAATAGGAGGGAGGTCGCACAATCGACCCCAGTAAAAAAACTAGTACTTTTGTTCCTCCCAGTAATTCTGGGATTGATTTATTCATTGATGTGCGTGAAAAACAAGAAGTGTGCTTAGTAATGAAGCTACCAATGTTTTTTATAATTTATCTAAATGTGAACAGCAAGCGTTAAATGACTTAAAATGCTTTAAAAGTGTTGAAATACGCCCAGCAGATAAAGGTGGAAGAATTGTTATTTTAGATAGAGACAAATATATTACAAGAATGTTAGTACATTTAAGTAACACTGATACTTATTGTGAGATTTCTGCAACTCATGTTAAAGCCATTACAGATAGACTGCAAGTTTTTTTGTTTGATATGTTAACAGGCATGATTTCTGAGCCACTTTTTGAATATTTCAATATAGAGTACCCAGTGACTCCAATTATGTATGGTCTACCAAAAGTCCATAAAAACATAGAAAGCCCACCCATGCGACCTATAGTATCTAGTCGGGGGTGGGTGACAGATCAACTGTCAATATATGTTGAGAAAAACCTGCATCCTATACTTAAGGAATGTACTACCGTCTTATTGGACACTAAAGATTTTTTGAGAGACCTTAGTGCACATTTGGAGGGTATAGATGACCAATGCTGGCTTGTTACTCTTGATGTAGAGTCCTTTTTCATAGTTACTCCCCATTCTTGGGGCATAGACAATGTAAGGGAACTACTTAATAGAAAAGGGATAGAAAATACCAAAATTCGACTTATTTGTACCTTACTTGAGATCATCCTAGAAAATAACATCTTTGTGTTTTACGACAAGTTTTATATACAGAAGGTTGGCGTGGCTATGGGCACTTGTGCCAATAGCTACGCCAACCTAGCACTTGTACAATGGGAAACTGAGAATATTTTGACAGGTAATGTTTTTGCTAAGTCTATTATATGGTGCAAACGTTTTGTTGATGATATTTTTCTGTTGTGGCATGATAACGAAGATAATTTGCAGCAATTTCTAAATTTCATTAATACCATTACCCCCCTTTTTGAATTTCATATACAAATACTCAAACAGAGAAATAGAGTTTCTAGATGTAAAAGTTACAAGAGATGCACTCAATTATGTTCATACCTCCATGTACAGGAAACCCATTAGAAAGAATAATGTTCTACATAGTAGTAGTATGCATCCTAACTACACTAAAACCAGTGTGAGCAAAGGACAGATAGTTCGATGCATGTGGCTATATAATGATGATGATAGTTTGTCCCCGGCACTTAGCCTGTTAAAACATGAATTTATTGAAAGGGGATGTAAAGCCAAAGATATAGACAAACAAATAAAAGTGGCTTGGAATGAGAGAAGAGAGAAGTGCAAGCCCTATTATGATAGGACAAGAACCAACAAAGATAACCAAAGTAACTATGCCACCAGTACCACAGTAACCAGGAATCCAGAGAATGATGCATTACATTTTCCATTAACATTTACAAGTAATATCAGTACAGTCTGTGATATAATTATAAATAACTGGGGCATATTGTTAAATGTGGATGAACTAGAAGGTGTTATAGGGGCTACACCATCATTTACCTTCAAAAACAACATGTCATTAAAAAGACAGTTGTGCTATAAGAAGTTAGATGGAGACCACTATGCAAGGTCTGATAGGCTAGGTACCTTTCCATGTAGAAGGTATACAGCCTGCCCCTCCATATTTGGAGGGGGGCAGTATACACACCCGACTAGAAAGTTCAGCATTGATGCACGCTTTTATACAGACTGTTATAGTAAGAATGTTGTATACTTTGGTTTCTGTACAAAATGCCCAGCCTACTATGTAGACAAAACTAATCGGCTACTCAAAGATAGAGTCCTAGAACATGCAAGGGACATTAAAATAAAAGAGAGACATGCGCGTTAATGATGCATGTTATAAAGGAGGGAGCCACACACACCTTCAAGTTTCTAGTGTTACATATCATACAAGATAATAAAAGAGGTGGGAACATGAACAACAAGACCGAACGAAGCCTCAGAACAAGAATGGATAATTAGGCTTCAGGCTGACAGACCACCTGGACTAAATAGTAAGGTTTCACTGAAACCTTTTCTTAAGAACAGGGCTACTCAATGACAGAAGTCTAAATCTCAAAATGCACTCACTCGAGGCACTCTTTAAAATGGAGAACATCGATATCTGTGCAGTGAGTGAAACCTGGTTCAAGGCTCTAGAGAGCACCTCTGCATTACCAGGCTATGACTGATATCACACTTTTCGGCCATCTAACCTGGACCAGAACACCAAAGGTGGAGGTGTGTCCATATTCATTAAGGATATCCACACCTCCAGGCAAGTTGCGCAGCATAATGCATCAGAGCTTATCCAAATGCAACTAACTCTGGGCAAAACTGCAATCCAAATTGTAGCTTGCTACAGATCCCCCACCATGCCCCAGGATTCCCACTCCTCTTTTCCTGATATACTGGAAAATATTAGGTTTCAACTAAACACCCTAATAATGGGAGATTTCAACTACCCCACCATTAACTGGGAAAACTACTCATGTACCAACTTCTTAGCTCAACGCTTTCTGGAATTCATAAATTCCAGTGCCCTGGATCACCTTATCCACACCCCCATCAGAGGCAACAGTATCCTAGACCTAGTCATTACCAACATGAGTGACCGATGTTCCACACCTGAAGTCAACTCCTCATTGGTCAGATCCGACCATAAGCTAATCACCCTAGATATCCGCATCCTGTCCCCACCCCCTATTAAGGAAACCACAGTAAGAAATTTCTCCAAAGCCAACTTCATGCTTCTTAAGACAGAAGTGGTGAACTTCATGACACCCATGTAGATGGACAATACAGTTATGACTGCTGAATCCTACACAAATGCACTCTATAAGCACTTACACAAGTGCATGGATCGTGCTACCTCAAACAGAACCAAGACACTATCCTCCAAAAAAAGGAAGCCAATCGGGTGGTCCCCCTGCCATAAACAAAACCTACAACAGAAGGAAGAAACTGTTGCAAAAGAAACGAGTAAAATCCCATGAGTGGAGGAGTTCCCCGGTCAGCCTCAGTAAGGAGCTGAGATCCCTTATAAGATCCTCCAAAGCTAGCTACAAAAACAAAATTGCCACTGGTTCTAAGGGCACCCACAAAGCATTCTATAGCTATGTCAAGAATCTCAATGGCAACACCCAGATCTGCTCTGAGTTACAGCACAACGGCACAAAAATTACAGAACCAACCGATATTGCCAACATCCTGGAAGATAGGTTCAGTGCTAACTTTACCCCCCTCTCACCCCCTGAAGGGCCCATATCTATACAGGAAGAATGCAGAGTCCCTGTAATCACATCTATGCAGGTAAAAGCTGCACTCTAAAACCAAAAAAACACAGCATCCATGGGACCGGATAGCATCCCAGGCTGCGTTTTACATGAACTTCAGAACAAACTGGTTCCCCACCTAAGCACCATGTTAATCATAGTCTCACGTCAGGCTTTGGGCCCATTGAATGGCACACAGCAACAGTTATCCCACTCCACAAAGGGGGAGCCACCACTGATCCTGGGAACTATCGCCCAATTAGCCTGACGAGCCTGGTCTGCAAGGCCATGGAACGTATCATCATGGAACTCAGACATTGGTAACCTCCAAACTCTAGACCCCACCCAGTTCGGGTTTGTGAAAGGCAGAACATTGCCTTCTGAACCTGATCAACTTCTTTGAGGCAGTCACCAAAGACAAGGGTAAGGTGGTTCACACAGCCTATCTTGACCTCGCCAAGGCTTTCAACACCATCCCCCATTCTGGAATTATAGCTAAACTCACTAAACTAGATATAAATCCCTAAGTCATAAGATGGGTTGCCAAATGGTTCACTGACTGAACCCACACTGTAAAAGTAACAGACTCCAAATCTGACTTCAAACCAGTGACAAGTGGAGTACCACAGGGTTCAGTCCTGGGACCTCTCCTGTTTGGTATCTACTTCTCTGAAGTACAGGCTAACAAAGAAGGCTTCTGGCTAACGAATTTTGCAGATGACTGCAAACTAGGAGCCACAGTCGAGTCCCCAAATGATGTGGACTTCCTACAGAAGGGCCTCACAGAGACAGATGCCTGGTGTAAGAGACATGGCCTCAAGCTCAATGTCAAAAAGTGCACTGTCTTCCCCTTTGGTAAAAACTCTGTACCCATGAACTATTACATAAACTGCAGTCTACTTAACGTTGAATGTTTGATAAGAGACCTTGGGACCCAGGTGTACAGAAGTCTCTCCTTTGATAATCACATCGCCACAGTATTCAGGAAATCCTTCTATGTGGCACACCTCATCACAAAAGGGTTCTCATCCAGGAAAAAAGATGTCATTGTTCCCTTCTACTCAGCATTCATTAGACCCATTACAGAGTACAACGCCCCTTTTGGAAGCAGCTGGAAAGGCCACGGAAGTACCTCACAAAGAGGATTACTGGCCTCAAACAGATGCCCTACACTGACAGTCTCAAAAGACTCCAGCTTTACTCTTTAGTGTATCGCCTACTCTGAGGAGATCTCTGCCTGACATATAAAGCTATGTTAAACCCAGAGCTGTTGGACATGCTACACCTAAAAGAATCCCAATCCCTCCGAGCTACACGCTCTAGGGACCTAAACCTTGTCACCACAATAAACAGGACATGTTGGAGGAATCTATTCCTGTCCCAGAGACTTCCTATACTCTGGAACAAGCTACCCATCTATGTCGACTTCCTATACTCTGGAACAAGCTACCCATCTATGTCAAGCAAAGTTCCTCATTAGCACTCCAAGAAAAATCTTGATGAGTGGATGGGAAATAGGAAATACACCCTGGGGATCACTTCTGTGGCACTGTTCGACAGGGACACAGGAAATTAACTTTCTTGGGTGGCGTAAGCCAGGGAACCTTGTTGGCTAGGCTTACTTAGGCCCTTGGGCAAATAGCCTAGTACCTACCTATGAACCTATGGACAGGTTCACTAAATCATCAAGCTCAGTGAATGTGGCAACATTAACCAGCAGCTAGTTCAGCACACTGCTGTGTACTGCCCTGGAGGTTTCTGACATAGCTAAAAGAAGGCCTTATTGTTATCTTTCACCTGGGAAGCTATCAACCTCAGAGTTGACTTTGCATGACCTACTCAGCCTTCTTAGTTACTTATTTAGTTTGGTGAGAGAGTTTTTATCTTTATGGGATTATCCTTCCTGATATCTGCCATATTTTTTATCCTTTGGTTGTATGTTGTTGTTTGTCTTTTGGCTTTTCCCGGTTAGGGGTCGCCACAGCGGAACTCCGGTCCGCTAATGATTGACAGTAGATTTTCACGAACGCCAAGGTGCCAGCTCGACGTCCAACCTTCAACAAAGGCCCGCCAATTTACACGTCTTTTGAATGCCACCCAACCGCAGGGAGGACATGCGGACTCCACACAGTAGGCACTCCCAGCACTCCAGCAGAGAATCGAACAGGAGAACCCTCTTGCTGTGAGGCAACAATGCTACCGCTGCACCACCGCGGCTACTTTTCCTTTGGTTGTATACTCTGTTTAATTTGGGATACCACCAGGATGTTTTTTTCTGGGACTACTTCTGGGATTACTTCTGCTATATACAGCAGCCTCTATGCAGCCAGAGTTTCTGAGAGCAAATCAGCACAGGCCGCTGTGTTCTTGGAGTTTGGAGGGTACTGAATTTTGACAAACCATCACTTAATAACAGGTAATTTGCCTTGAAATAGTTCCTAACTTTACTGATTTTAATGGGGTTATGGAGTTTACTTTGATTTTTAAGGTTAGAGCATGCTCCCACATTTGTGAGCAAGAGGTCCAGTATGTTGGAGCCTCTACACTATTTGATCAAGAGTGCTTGTATTTACGAAGTCAAGAAATCTCAATGCCTGTAAATGACCAAGTAGGAATCCCAGTATATAGAGGGGTAAAGTCTCCCACGACTAGGGTGTTAGGTTGGATGACAAGTGTATCCAGAATGTTCAAGTATGAACTGTGAGCACCTTGGGACATGTAGGGTGACCTATAGTTGTTTAGGATAAGGTACAGGATTTTGTATATGCTAATCTGCACATAGGGGAACTCTAGCACTTCATCCTGTTTGACCACCCTAGAGGTATGCTGGTTACTGATGGAACCCCAGAACATAATCCTGCCTGACCACCCTAGAGGTATGCTGGTTATTGATGGAACCCCAGAACATAATCCTGCCTGACCACCCTAGAGATATGCTTACTACTGATGTGTATTGAAACACCTCCACCTTTAGCCCTTGTTTTTACAGCTACTGGTCTAAAAGTGTGGAAAGCACTGAAATCTTGCACTGCTGGGGTACCATCTGCCATTTTAAAACATACAGATGCCTACATTTTCGAGTGCGAGGAGAACTATGAGGGAGTGCATTTTTTTTTTTTTGTTTTTAATTTTAGGATCCATGCATTGAGCAGTAACACCTTGAGGTTCAGCTGAGTTGATTTTGCTATGTTAGTAGGTTTGTCAATTTGGCACTACCTAAAATGGCACTAAAGTGGGTAGATAAAGTTTAAGCCAGTATTCAAAAGCCTATAGGGGAAGGTGCAGACCATCCTTGGCAAAGCAAGTGGTCTGTTAACCATTCCTCTCAAAAGGACAAACACTGGATTGACTTAGAATGACTTCAACAACTGGTTGCCCTTTTGGTGTCACTCATTTTTTGTTCATATTGCAGCATCATCCTCTGTGATGGTAATATGCTGCTCAATGCTAGGCTCATACCAGCCTGAGACACAATCTAAAAGCTCCATAATGTCTCTTCATACAGTCCACAGAGATGCAAATAGTTCACAGAGGTCATTTACACCTACATGGACTCATACTGGTACCTGTGGCGTAATGACTTGTGTGTGCGTGTGACTTGGTGAATCTTGGCTCCAGATAAGCAGCAAACACTTATCTTCTCGTTCTTCAGCCTGGTTAGAGGGGCATCAATTTATCTTACAATAGAGTCCTCTATGATGAATGTCCTGGGAAGTGTGTTTTCTTGCTTTAAGGGTTTAGTGTTTTTTTCTGGGTGCCTTTGGGCTTGCTGAAGCACAGCTTTGACAACTGGCAGTCAAGGTGATCTTTGTCATTTAGGAATATTGCTTTTCAATGCTACAGCATGTGTGTGTGTGTGTGTGTGTGTGTGTGTGTGTGTGTGTGTGTGTGTGTGTGTGTGTATGTTGTGTGAGGTGAATGTGTTTTCAACACCCTGATGTGCACTTGTATGCAAGAGTTTAGTCTCCAGTGTCATTGTGTAATTACACCTCTCGCATACAGTGTCTGCTTCTTTAAGGGAGAACTGCACCACAGACAAAAAAACATGTTTATTTCATCATGGTTTGGCATTTCCTACATTTTAACACAGCTCTAGGGCTATTTACAGGTTTTTAAATATTTTTATACAGAATTTCTGAGTCCGACCACATGGGGGCTGACACCTTGAAGTAATTCTGATTGTTTATAGTCTGCCTCTAGGTACCCCACAATGCAGTGTTTGTCTGTAAAAAATATTACATCACGCAGGCCTCTTTCTTCCTATATCTCCTGTCACTACATTGATTTTACATGCAAACACTGCTGTCTTTAATTCAGTAGTTTTATGTAACATATCATGCTGCTCAATGACTACTTAAAGTACAAAGTGCAAATGCCATAGAACAGACTTTCAAAGTACTTTTTACTGCTGCTTCTTTTTAGAATGGCTAAACTGCAGTCTGCAGTCTTTTGTGAAGTCTGAATTGTACTAATTTGACTCATCTCCTATCCTCCTTTCCACCTAACTTCCCTAGCTGTCAAAGTGCTACGGGTAATTTGAGCTGTTACCTGCTCTGATTGACAGCTCACAGCAGGAGACTTGACTCGGGTACTGTTTCCTTGTTCTAGTCTTTACTTTCTGTATGGGTAGGGGAAGGACCAGGTAGCTGTGACATCACAGCATACGTGGGTTTTTAAGACGGTCGTGGTGATGTCAGTTTGGGGTGGGAATTGGCCAGAAAATTACCTGCATTCATTGGCCTTGATGACATCAATGAATTGGGAGACTGCAGCAAGCTTTTCTAAGATGAAATAAAAGTTTTTTGAAAGTGAAACCACCACAGTACAGCGAGGTACTGTTCTAGTGGAGAGAAACAGTCGATTTAAAATATTTCAAATTTTGTACTGTTGTTTATTCATAACAGGGACAGTAAATAGGGAGAAAAGGGACAGAGAATTTGAGCATTTAATAACAGAATCATGTTGTTGTCCTTTAAGGATTATGTGGCTGTCAAACATTACACAATTGCTACATTGTCTCAAGATGCCCATATCCACCCAAATGGCTAGAGAGACGTTAGGAAATTATATATCCACATTGTCCAGTCCTTGGATATGGGAGCTCAAGGGGGTGGAGTATTGGTGTTAGAAGGCTATTAAGGGTGCTTTGTTGGTGCAGACTAATAAGGAGGCTTTATTGGGACAGATTGCGCTTAAAAGTACAAAATTCTAACTTTAATGTTTACACAATACTGAATTCTACCAAATCTGTAAGTATTGCCACTTAGCACCCAACTAGCTGCTCTAAGCTTGTCAGTGCGCAAGGTACTTGTTCTACACTTCTGCTTTACAGATACAGTTTTATGGACCACTCTACAGGAAAAAAAAAATCGCTTTTTAAAATGTTTGCTACTGTACAGAGCATCGTTAACCCATGCAAATGGGCAAAATTTACAGCATCACAGAAAAAAAACAGAAAACTAAGGAGTCCTCTGGCCAATAAAATTATTAGAAGTCCTTTTGTGCATCTCTTGTGGTCAGACATATCAGAAAACCACCTCCTGCCACAAGATGAACAAACCCAGTCATCCTAATTTAAAAACAGTAGAATAGACCCATGGTGGTGCAGCGTTGCTGCCTCACAAGAGGTTCTCCGGTTCGATTCTCGGCTGGGGTGCCTTCTCTGTGGAGTCTGCATGTCCTCCCTGTGGTCGTGTGGGTTTCCTCCGGGTGCTCCGGTTTCCTCCCACATTCCAAAGACATGCAGTAGGTGGATTGGACACTCTAAATTGGCCCTAGGTGTGTGTGTGTGCGTGTGTGTGCCTTCTGTGGAAGGTTGGGCGCCGGGCTGGCAACAACACCGTAGAACTCCACTGCCAATCATGAGCAGACAGATGATCCGCTGTGGCGACCCCTAACCGGGAAAAGCTGAAAGAAGAAGAAGAAGAAGAATAGACCCACAAGTGCAATGCTACCACAAATCAAACAGCTAGCTGGAAATCCCTTGTTGAAGGCGTTTTCAAAACAGTCTTACAGCAGTAACTGTGAGAGGAAGAGCATTTTTCTCAACAAAAAATATAGCAAAATGCACACATACAAGAAGGAACCAATAGCAATCCCTCAAAATAACTTAAGCAAGTGCGATTTACCAATCAAAGGTACTTAACCTGGCCTAGATGGCACTGGACAAAAGTACCACTTCTGTGGAATGCAGGCTAGGGCTCCAGCCTTGGCTGAGCTCTAGGAAAATATGCAGGAAACAATACTCCCATCCCAGGTGTTGGAGTAATTCTCTCAGAGGTCTTCAAAGTCGCAACAAACAAATTTCCTCCGTTTGCATCTAAAGGAGTAAGTACAAACTGACTCCACCACTGAAAAACACAGAGGTGGGATAGGACAAGCCAAGCCGTCTTTGGTACTGAGATCAACTGGTCCCTGACAGGGCTTTTAAAGCTTCATACTCTGCTGAATTAATCTTTAATAGTAACTTTGTGGGCTACTCTATTTTTCATAACTTTGTTTGGAGGCCAGAGATAGAAGGCTGACTTGGGGTACATGTGACCTGAACAAAGGCCAAGTTTTATTCTGATCTAGGAAAGCCCTGAGGTTTAAGACCTTTGTAGCCAGAGTATTTTTTTTTTCAAATGGTAGCAAAGCTACACTGTCACAGACAAGAGAGACCTGGAAATCTTTTAGAAGAATTTACCTTCTGCTTTAACACTTATTGGAACACTTCTGTGCAAGTTACTCTCCTTGGAAATTTAAAAAAAATCCAATTTCAAAAAAGTTATTAAAACCAGCAACATTATTCAAAAAGTTAAAAAATAATACATGAATCATTTAAATGTAATTGAAAAATCCTAAGATGAGCACTTGTTTTCAGAGTGCTGTCTGGAAGGCATCCAACGAACAGTGGAATGGTAATCTATTACTTCGCCATGGAAACCTGAATAAAAGTTAAATAAAGAGCCAGTGCTTGCTACTTCTAATCCATACATCAATCCACACCACATCAGTCTCATTTGTGGGAGATGTCTGCTGATGGATGGACTGGAAGTCAGACCCGACGGGTTGATGCCTACATTTAGTAATTTCTGTGGATAAGAGATAATGATGTAGCAGTGATTTCTATGCTGAACATAGAGCAAGTCTTCCAAGGCTGGGAATAGACGGTCAGACTGAAGGGTCAGGCCTCAACATCCCAACACGGTTTGTTATTGAAACTGTAATGCTCACTCTTGTCAGGTATGAAGTTTGCCACCCACATAAAGGAACAACAAAAATGCACATTGAGAAGCAATTTGTATAAACATCTAAACCACATTTCTGCACTCACCTGCACCACAACAAATGTCATTTAAGATAATATGCAGCTCAGTATTCAGCGAATTGGACTCCATTACATACTTCCGAAAGCTGATGAAGGCTTGATGGAAAAGACGAGCTGTTAAAAAAAATATTAATTGAAAATATTTTCCAATAGTGGTGAAGCTTATTCAATAAGCACCCAGTACGGGCTAATTCTTAAAACAGTGTAAACTTAACTGTTTCCCTGTTGTATGTGTTATTAACTAGTGGTCATTATTTCAAGAAATGTGACTGAAAGCATATGATACCTTTGGAGCTTGGATGTCTTAAGCACACATTATGGTGGAAAAGAGCATGCAGCAGCAAGAACAAAGACAAAACCAATATCAATACAGAAAAACTACATAAAAATGCAATGCATAATACAGGTCAACCTAAACAAAATATTTATATACTAGTAATTGTGTTCAACTAAACCACGGTATTACTAAAATAAATCTACTGCAAAGTGTCTATTTCAATGAAAGATATCCTATTATGTTACAATAACATTTTTTTCCTACATTTTTAATGAAGGTCTTAAGCGAGATGTCTGTTACACAGAACACTGACAACTACTTCTCACAGGGAGAACTTTACCAAAAGTCAGAACTCCTGGCAGTTGCCAAGTGGCAATATTTCTTTGCATGCAACAGAAAGGATAGGAGGATTACAGGAAAACCCAAAAGAAGAAATACTTGAAACTTTTTTACAGGGACTGTTTGAAAAGGTTTTGCTGGAAGTAAAAACTTCAATTAACTGTAAGAATTCATATTTTACTCTTACTTAATGAACTTTTTGGGTTTGTTTGACTGTCACTGTAAATAAACTGCACTGAATTTGTTAAATCTGTCTCTGGTGTGTTTTACCCACTACAGTAGTAATGAATGTGAGCAGAATTTGGTCATCCCACCAAAATGTTACATTTCGTTCTTGATTCTCAGCTTGCAGTACACCTACATTTGAGATGTGCTCCCATAAGTGAGGATGAAGGTTGTGTGATTGAACTTTTAACTTTTGCTTGCCCAAACTGAAAATTTGTGCAAAGTATTCCACAAGAACAACATGACAATAAATCAATCTGTAATGGTCTTTTAAGATAAGGGTAACGCAAGTTGAGAGCCACTGAACTAGTCTGCAGAAACAGACAAATTGCATTAAAGAAGAGACTGCTAGTTAACGAAGCCTTCCTTAGAACTAAGCAAACTAATCATTTAGATGCCTAGAAACACCAAGAAAATGTCAATAAATGAAATGCAATTTAACTGTATTGGGGGGAAGCACAGGATAATCTGATCTGAATACGTCTGGTAAAACAACATTATGGGGAACAGAAGAGTTATTCTCAGATCTAACACTATATTTATAGAAAGAGTTGGGGGCTAGCAAGCAGCAACCTAACACACAACAAAAAGTACAGTTGTGTATACTTACAGTACAGTTGTGTACACATCATAAATGTAGATGTTAGAGTGTATTCACTGTTGCAGTCATTACATTTGGGTAATCTGCTGGCAGGTTGCCCTCAGTCGGCCTGAATTCCAAAGTCTTGGGTCCTGCGTTGGTTGCTGTCTCCTCTTCCATGACATCAGGTAATCAGGGGTATAAAACATGCAGCCAACACCATTTTCTTTAGTTTTTCTTGCCCCCAATGTCAGGTGCTCCCAAAAAGGTAGCGAATTATATATATATATATATATATATATATATATATATATATATATATATATATATATACACACACATACATCAATATGAACTTTACCTTCATCTACAAGCAAATACACCACATAGGATGTAGAAGAGAGAGAAGGAAAGATAAACTCCAATATAACAGGGGGATGGCAGGAGGGTAACCTGGACTGCAACAGTGAATACACTCTAACATCTACATTTATGGTAAGTGTACAAAACTGTACTATGTTCTTCGTGTTTCACTGTTTCAGTCATTACATTTGGGTAGAATCCCAAAGCTATGGTTGGGGGGCTGGAGCTAAACAGCATTAGGAGCGGCTATAAGGCCCTGCAGAACTGCTCCGGATTTAGAGTAAAGAGGCAAATGATCATGCTTTGTAAAGGTGTGAACAGAACTCCAAGTAGCAGCCTCTAGAATGTCTTTGGTTGGTACTCCCCTTAGAAAGGCTGCTAAAGTAGCTGCAACTCTGGTGGAATGAGACTTAATGCCCTTGGGCACAGGTTTACCATGGTGTAAGTAGCAGAAACGGATGCAGTGGCTTATCCACTTTGAAATTCTCTGCTTTAAAATAGCCTTGCCCTCTGATCCTGTAGCATATGTCACTAGTAACTGCTCAGTTATTCTTAGAGCTTTAGTCCTGCTCAAGTAAAATCTTAGTTGTCTGTGCACATCCAAGGAATGCAGAATTCTCTCCCCCTTGTTCTGCGGATTTGGAAAAAAGGTTGGCAGATGAATTGTTTGGTTAAGAACCACACTGGAAACCACCTTAGGCATAAAAGTAGGATTTGTCCTCAGGGATACCCTGTCTGGGTAAAATATAATAAAAAGGCTCTATAGCCATGAGGGTCTGTTGCTCTGAAACTCTTCTTGCTGAAGTAATTGCTAGAAGCAAAGCGGTTTTCCATGATAAGAACTTTATATCAGCGGCAGCAGCTGGTTCAAATGGAGGCAGGGTGAGCTTTTCCAACACATAATTGAGGTCCCATGCAGGCAATGGTGATGATCTAGGAGGCCTTAAATGTTTGGCTCCTCTTAGATACTGCTTTAGTAAAGGATGAGAAAACATTGGTGGCTCTGTATTGCAATGAGCCAAAATGGCAGAGGCATGGATTTTGATTGATGAGAAAGATAGGCCTTTGTCAAGCATCTCAGTTAAGTATTGTAATATCTGAAGAATATTTGGTTCTGCTGTATCAGTTCCTTGTGCTGGATTACAAGCACAGAATCTCTTCCACAAGATTTTCTAGTACTAGGCCTTCTGGCTTCCAAAATGACATCCATCACAGCTTTACTGAGAGGTGTTGTTTTTATGATTACATGATCAGGCATGCTGCCAGGTTCAGAGTCTGTAGTTGATTGTGCAGGATCTGATTGTGTTGCTGGGACAGTAGTTGTGGTCTTTGAGGCAAGGTCCAAGCTGGGTATTGAGACAAGTTCCTTAGGATTGGGTACCAGTATTGGCGGGGCCAGTCCTGGGCAATTAGTATCATCTTTGGTTTCTCTTGTCTGACTTTTAGGAGGACCTTGGGGAGAACAGGCAGAGGAGGAAAAGGGGTAAACTCATATGTTCATAGGTTGGTACTAGGCTATCAGCCCTAGGGCCTATACAAGCCTAGCCATAACAATTCCCTGGCTGTTTCTTCCCACACTATTTACTTCCCTGGACCCCTGTCTAGCAGGGCGACTGATGTGATCCCCAGGGTGAATTTCCTTTCTCCCATCCAATAGTCAGGGTTCCTTTTGAAGAAGGCCAAAGAGGCATTCTGCTTGACATGTATGGGCAATCAATTCCAGAGTCTGGGGAGTCTCTGGGTCAGGAACCTATCCCTCCAGCATGTTTTGTTTATTGTGATGACAACGTTTAGATCCCTGGAGCGTGTGGCTCTGAGGGATTGGGATTTCTTTAAGTGTAGCATGTCCAACAGCTCTGGGATTGACATGGCCCTGTATGTTAAGCAGAGATCGCCTCTGAGTAGACGATATGCGACACAGTACAGCTTGGGTTTTTTAAGGCTGTCACAGTAGGGCATCTGCTTTAGGCCTGTGATTCTTTTAGTGAGGTATTTCTGCGGCCTTTCCAGTTGTTGCAGATATCTTGAGAGGTACATACAAAACGGGGCATTGTATTCTATAACGGGTCTAATGAGGGAGGAGTACAGTGGGACAATGACCTCCTTTTTTCTGGATGAAAAGCCCTTAGTGATGAGGTGTGCTACACAGAAGGATTTCCTGACTGTTGCGGCAATGTGGTTATCGAAGGTGAGACCACTGTCCACCTGTGTCCCCAAGTCCCTTATCACACTTTCGGTGTTTAGTGTACCGCCACCTATATGGTAATTCACAGATACATGTTTTTTTCCCAAAGGGGATAACTATACATTTCTTGGCATTGAGCTTGAGCCCATGGCTCTGGCACCAAGCATCTGTTTCTGCAAGGCCCTTTTGTAGAGTATCCACATCATTTGGGGATTCAATAATGGCTCCCAGTTTGCAGTCATTTGAGAACATAGTTAGCCAGAGTCCCCCTTAGTGTTGGCCTGTACTTCAAAGAAGTAGATGCCAAACAAGAGTGGTCCCAGGACTGAACTCTGAGGTACTCCACTTGTCACTTGTTTGGAGCTGGATTTGGAGTCGGCTACTTTTACAGTGTGGGTTCTATCAGTAAGCCAGTTAGCAACCCATTGGGTGACGTAGGGATTAATGCCCAGCTTAGTAAGTTTATCTATGATTCCAGAGTGGGGGATGGTGTCAAAGGCCTTGGCAAGGTCTAGATAGGCTGTGTGAACCACCTTACCCTTGTCCATGGCTCTGGAGACTAGAAATCAGTCAGGTTCAGGAGACAAGATTGGCCCTTCACGAACCTAAACTGGGTGGGGTCCAGTGTTTGAAGGTTGCCAATGTCTTTGTTTATAAGTTCCATGATAATACGCTCCATGGCCTTGCAGATAAGGCTCGTCAGACTGATGGGACAGTAGTTTCCGGGATCCAAGGTGGATCTCCCCTTGTAGAGTGGGATAACTGTAGCTCTGCACCACTCAGTGGGCACGAAACCTGAGGCGAAGCTATGATTAAACATGACACTTAGGTGAGGTGCCAGTTCATATTGTAGTTCATGTAGAACACAGCCCGTAATGTCATCTGGTCCCATGGATGCTGTATTCTTAGCTTTGGAGTGTGCGTTTTTTACATGTGTGGCCATTACTGGAATTTGGCAATCTTCTGGTATTGAGATGGGCCATTTAGGGGGTGAGAGGGGGGTGACGTTGACATTAAATCGATCTGCCAGAATATTGGCAATATCCTTGGGATCAGTATATTTAATGCCATTCTGTTTTAGCTCAGAGCAAATCTGGGCATTGCCATTTAGATTTTTGACATAGTTACAGAATGCCTTGTGGCTGTCTTTGGAATTTTTGGCAATTTTATTTTCGTAATTAGCTTTGGAGGATTTTATGAGGGATCTCAGTATCTTACTGAGGCTGGTAAGGGAGTTTTTTGCATCCTGGGATTTTCCTCTTTTCTGCAACAGTTTCTTCCTTTGGTTGTAAAGTTTGTTTATGGCAGGGGACCACCACATTGGCTTCCTTTGCTTGGATGAGAGCATCTCATTTCTATTTGGGATGGCACGATTCAAGCATGAGTGGATGTGCTCATACAGTGCCTTAGTGTAGGATTCAGCAGTTGAATTTTCAGTTCCCGTCTGCATGGGTGTCAAGAAGTTTGTCACTTCCGACTTGAGTAGCATGAAGTTGGCTTAGGAGAAGATTTTTATGAAGGTTTCCTTACTGGGGGGTGGGAGTGGGATGTGGATGTTAAGGGTGATTTGCTTATGGTCAGACCTGACTAATGAGGGGGTGACCATAGGTGTGGAGCATCGATTTCCCATGTTGGTCTAGGATATTGGAGCCCCTGGTGGTACTATGGATTAGTCGATCCAAGGCATTGGAATTTATGAATTCCAAGAACAGTTGGGCAAAGGTGTTGGTACACGAGTAGTTTTCCCAGTTAATGGCAAGGTAGTTAAAATCACCCAGTATTAGGGTGTTTGGTTCTATCTTAATATATTCCAGTATGTTTAGAAAGTTGTAATGAGACTCTTGGGGCATGGCAACTGATAGGGCGTCCACTTTCCATGCTTGTCTGTGATAAGTCCTTGTGCAGAGTTTTTTCAATTGATAATTCTGAGGAGAGGCAAATAGATCTATGTCTGGGCTCCCCCATTTCTCCGTTATCATGCTGATGACTTGTGGATTTATTTAAAACTAGTGACGGTCCATAAGGCTTCTGCTTAAATCGTCTGCCAGAGTGTTCTGTTTTCCTAGCAGGAATTCATAGGTTCCTCGCCTCGAACAGGCGGTGACTTCCTCTGCCTAGCTGGGACTGGGATAACCGGCAGTATCTATGTTGGCTTCTTGGAGATTTTTGTGATCCTTCTTCATCCTACTTTGGCCTTTCCCAGCTCTGTCAGGTTTTCGGTCAGGATGCGGGATGGGGGGCATTCTTTCTGAGGTGGGCCTGATGAGGGGATGAGTAAAGATGCACTGTGGGACCCCCTGATCTAGACAGCTTCTGAACAGGCGGATTGCCACTGGCTATAAAATGTTTAGTTAACCACTTTGGCCATGTCGGGTTGTTGAAATGAGAGATTGTTATCAATCCTAATATCCCCAGGTCCCAATTACTTCTTGTTTTTAGTGGGGTATTTGCTGCAGGGTAATGGCATTGTACTTTTGAATGGGGCTGGGGATGACTATACATTTTTTGGCAGCCTGCTTGAGGCCATGGAGTGTGCACCCTCTGTCTGTTTAGATGTGGAGGCTTCATTTGGAGGATGCTTTGTAAGCCAGCTGGGTTGTTTCAATAACACTCTCAGCGTGTTGGTCCCATAGAGATTGTTATCAACTTGGGTCTCTGCTAATTACCACACTCAAATTCTGGTATATACTCTTTGTTTATATACCGACAAGAGAGGTCCTTCCGTGGACTGCAAAAGGGACACTCACGACTCTGGTTTGGTTGTTTCTTACCCAGCAGCTCTAAATCTCATGTGGGCCCAAGTCCTTGCTTAGTCGATTAAATCCATCTAGTGGGTATAGGTTTATATTTAGTCTGGTGAGCTTTATCTATATGGCCCGAAAGTGGGTATTGTATATACTGAGCTTTATACCAGTTATATAGAGAGAGGGACCCACCAACTCCCCGCCAAGGCAGGACTGGCACCGTTTCTAAAGAAATTTGTTTCTGTTTAAGAGGTGGTATCTTCCCCTAAAGGACCAGTGTGTGGGGTATCTCCAGCGTTTGTAGGTAGGCATAAGGGGGTGCATAGGGTTATAATGCTGCTGATCCTTATTGAGCTTCTCAGTTTATGGGGGTGGTAGGCTGTGGGCTATAGTTTTCCCTCCGTGTGAGGCACCTCCTTGATGGAGAGGGTTGCCTGTTGCTGGTTTAAGGGTTTGGAGGTGGAATCCAGACTAAAGGGTGAGATTGAAATTTTGGGTTTATGTCCACATCCAGGCCTGAGTTCGCCATGGACGAGCTTTCGACACCATTGCAGACCACTTTAGCTTTTTTTTTTGGAGAGGGCTGCCTTACCTGAGCATCGAGGCATGCAGCGGCACCTGCTGGGATAGATATTTGCCCTACCACTGAGTCCGGCACACCTGCTGCACAGGCTGAGGTAGTAAGGCCGCAGATTGAGGGTTCAATTTATGTTTGGGTTTAGCATTTCTTGAGTTCATGTATCTGGGAAACCACCACCCAGGTGTTTCTTGCATTGAGGGCGTGTGGACCTGTTTGAACCTTAGTGTCCTGTGCAATTTTTCTCCTTCTATTGCCTTGTGACAATCTTTTGTGTGGCCCCTGTAGTTTTTGATAAGTAACCGGATCCCTGTAGGCAATGTGGTTGGCCTCTGTGATTTAGTAGTTTTCCCTCCTGGACCGTATAATTTGTGGGCTCCAGGGGTCCACCAGACAGACGCCGGATTTGGAGGTCTGGGTCTTGGTTTTATTTGGGGATCGCCCTGTTCCTGGCATCTGGAAGAATTCTTGCAGAGGATTTTTGCTAATACTGGATTCCCTTTCCTTTTGTTCGGGGCATATTTTCCATTGGTTTTCCTCAGCTCTTCCTGATTCCAATTTAGTTTTGAGGGAGTTTGAAACTTGCTTTAGACGCCTTCCTCACTGTGGTTTTCCTATTTGATGGGGTCCGATGTGAATATCCAGTGAGATTAGTATGCAGTCTGACCTACCAGGAGGATGGCGGTCTGGGCCATCTGGGATGCATGAGCTTTGATGTTGGTGATGATCAGGTCCTGAATAAACCCTTTTAGTTTAGAGTAGTTTGAATTTTCCTTAGCATTTGTTTTCCTGGTGGTTGGGGCCAGTTTAATTAAGTGTCACCGATCTTATGGTCCAGTCTGATACACTTCTGTTGGCACTCTGGTCTGATGATATGGGGTCCATGTGGACCCTTCTATATTTTTCCAGTGTTCTCTGTGGTGGGAGGTTGTTCCATAGTTCCATAATGGGAGAATGGTAGGATTCCCCCAACTTGGTGCTGGGAAGGTAGTGGCTACAGTCCGTTAGTTGGCACAGCCAGTCTCTGATGCCCAATGTATATTTGGACTTGGATCATGTGCCAGTCTTGGTGAATATGGGATAGCTGGGGTTTTGTGGTTCGGGTTGGAGGTTTGGGGCCAAAAGCATGGTATGAGGTATAACCTGGTAGTGCTGGGTTTGCACATCGGAGCAGGAACCAGGTTCTGGTTACTGGGGAGAGTGAGTAGTGTCTGCATTTGATGAAGATCGACACTCTCCTAGTGCATCTTGAGGTTGCCGATGGGCCAAAAGTATGGTTGGCTACTCTTAGCTTGGTATCCCCGTGATAACTGCGGGAGGAACCAGGCTTCCTTTGAGCCTTGCCCAAGAAAGGCACCATGCTAAGGTGGGTAAAGAAAGAGCATTGCCAATATGGTTTTTCAGGGCAGGTGCAATGCATCCCTAGTTTTTTCTTATCCGGGTTTAATGAAAGCATGTCATCCCAGGCTGATACCTGCATTGAAGCCCTTTGAATGACACGTTGAGCTTAGCCCAATTGTTGAAATTGATCATCTTGTCTCTATGGCCATCCATCATTCCAGGTGAGGGTATGCCACCAAGGTCAGGTAAGCTTGACGTTTATTGATACCCCATGAAGAGAGCTCAATACGTCTTCTTTCATGTAGTCACACTCATCTTGTCTTCATATTGTGCATCATTCTCTTGAGACAATATTGGAGCTTCATTTGCTCTTCCCCTGCCCTGCCAATACCTGAAAGCAGAAGCGCCTCGGATCCTATACCTTCGGACAGTCTAGGTGGTGCCGCGGACTCTCCCTTGGCTAGCTGCAATGAGAGGGTCGCCAGTGTGCCTGAAGATAGGTAGGTGACCTGCAAGTGTAGTGTGGCGGATCCTAGCCTGATGGGGCTGCGGGACTGCTCTGCCTACACTGGCTTTGGTGGGAGAGGGTGTTCAGTGTGCTTCGAAGATAGAGCGCTGGATGTCAAGTGTGTTTGGAGGTTGTTGCTGCTTCCCGCAGCTTATGTAGTTATGCAAAGCTTGTTTCTGTATGTGTTATGCACGGTTTGTTTTGTCGGTAGGTGCTGCCGTGTTGTGTTTTTTGGTCTCTCTGCTGCTTGGGTCTCCTCCCCTGAGGAGTTCTGCTAGTAATTTGTGTTGATATAGAGCTTTGCATCTGTCTCGTGGTATATGGCTTTACTGGAATTGTAGTGTGTTTTGCTTTGGTGGGAGGAGGAGAGGGTTGTTCAGTGCTGAGAAGGTTGCCTCATTTTCCCAAGATTCCCACCTCACACTCTGACCGAGAGATTGACAACTGACTAGGAGAGGTTGCATGTACATAATATTGGTTGGGAGATAAGGAGGGGGACCAGGGTGTAGTAGAGAGTGAGGGGTGCTGTGCTTTTAATTTTTAATGCTGACTTATGGAATTTGGACAGTGAGCATTGGCTAGTGGACACTTAAGTGCAATGTGTTACAATTAATAATGCTGACTTACGACAAACAGTAGGTTTCTTCAGTACAAAAAGTGAAAGTGCAACAGTAAGCAATGCACTTATCACTAGTGATCCACACAGAAGCCCTGAGAGTCAGCTGCAATTAGGTGGAATTAACGCTCACAGACATCACACAAGAAACAACTCAACAAGAATATAAAGGAAGCTAGGGATCTTAGCAATTAGCGCTCCAGGGGAATAACAGCAAACAACAACAAGTACCAAAAAACAAAAGATATGTTCAAATATTCAGGCACTATAAACACAACACCAGAAATTGCAGCTCAGGCTGGGTCAGATCCAGCCTCTTTCTCCCACAAACTGCAAACCACAAACCAGAAATTCGTAAAATAACTGGCCTGAAGCTTCAGGCACCAAACCAGAACTAATACACTTTAAGAATAACAGACACTAACTCCTCAATCAGCAGTTCCCAGAAACCAGAGGATGAAAGCTTTTAAGAATGCTGCCACAGTGCATAGCAAAAAGCAGTTAATGTAAATGAAGGATGAAAGCAAGTGCTCCAATGGCCAAAAAGACTGCCACAACCATAGCAATCACACTTTAACTGCAACTACCCACAGGCCAAATACAACTGAATAGAATTAGAGAATGCCTGAATTAGAGCTCTGCTTACACAAAACACAATAAAGATCCAGCAGGACCTAATCCAAGCAGTCCAACATTAAGCAAACAGTTATAAAAACAAAGCTAGATAAGCAGCTGCCTCAATCCAGTCTATGCCACAGCTCACAACCAGAAATTCAGCAGTCAGAAGCAGAGCAGATAGCCTCTCCCACCCCACAAGAAACCAGACCACGCAACCCTCTTAATGTAAAACACTGGCCTTCCTTCCAACACAAGAAACCACAGGAAAACCCAAGCACTTTTAGATAAACAGACATTAAGCCAAGTTTAGCATAAACCTAACCTAGAAGGATGTAAGAATAACAGACCTTGAGCTACAGTGCAGACCACACTCCCAACCTAGCAAAACCTGTGGTCCGGCTTCTCCAAGTGTGCCAACCAAAAGGCCCAGAATGAGTTACACTGTCCTGGTCCAAGAGTACAATGTTACACTCCTTTAAGATGATGCAAAAGTAGATAATAAAAAAGTAACAAATAAACACAAGTACTTTATTAAGATGCAAAAAAACAAGTGCTGAGATCAAAGAAACAGATTTGAGTGCTGCAGATTAAATTTTTTTTTTTTATTAAGAAAAAGTTAAGAGAAAAAAGGCTTAGATTGCAACACAGTATACAGGGGGCTCAGAAAAAAGAAAACTATAAATCCCTCCTACACAGCTTGAAAAGGGGCTCAGAAGCCTTACATATTTCTGTTTCCCAGCCCCTCTTTGTACACAGCAGGAGTTTTTCTGTTTCAGAATATGATCTCATGTGCAGTCAGCTTAGTGAGCAAAATGGGAGATGGGCTCCAGAGGAGCATCCAAAACACAAAATTCTATAAGAGAGGTGGAGTTGCAAAAACACTAAAACAGATACACAAACAAACAAAATAGGGAACTGGCAACTAATTGGACTGAAGAGCAGAGCCAAACCTTCCATTTCAATATTCCTTCCACTTCCACAAAGTTAAAATCAAATTTAATTTTGTATTTTTTGAAAAAAAATAAAAGTAGGTACTTTCCTTCTCTTATATAGTCCAGTTGAATATAGCAAGTTCTTAGCTGGCCAGCAAAGCTGAGTTTTTAAAGAAAATATTTCACACACTTACTCTAAAATAGGCAAGGACAGAAAACAAAAGAATGTGACTACCCCACACACCTAATTACAAACAAAAAACAAAAAAACCAACACAGACTTCCAGTTCAGCTATCCCCAGTCACAGTTAAAAATCTTCCATTACATACTGTATTTTTTAAAAAAAAAAAAAGAGCAGATATAAAGGTCTTCTCTCTTTATACACGTCCAGTTGAATAGTTCAAGTTCTTACATGTTGGAGCTTGAAGATTTATTTGGTAGGTCAAAGCTGTGTCCCACAGTGCCATGGCTAATCTGCAAAGGGGGTATGAGAGTGTGCCCCCTTGCTTGTTTATATACCACATGACTGTGGTGTTGTCCATCTTTATCAGTAGTTGTCCTGGATAAAGTAAGTCCTTGAAGGCTGTTAGGGCATTTTGAACAGCTAGCATCTCTTTCTGGTTGATATGTAGATGCATTTGATTTGGTGCCCACATACCCTGAATGCATCTTCCTGCCATGTGGGCCCCCCAGGCATAATCTGATGAGTCTGTTGTTAAGGTTTGGCTGGCAGGGGGTAGAGTGAAGGGCCGTCCCATGTTTTGGTGACAGGCCTTTGCCCACCATAGAAACTCCTGTAGCAGGCAGGGGATGAGAGGAATCATTGTTTCCAGACTGTGGGAATGTTGACTCCATAAACTTTATAGGTACCATTGAAGTTTCCTCATATGCAGTCTTGCATATGGAATTAGTAAAATGCAGATGCCATGAAGCCCAGAGCCTGCAGAATTTGTCTTGCAGAAGACTGGGTTTTTGTTGCCATCAGTTTGAAGTAAGTAGCCAGTTGCCTTTGTTTGTCTGGCGTGAGGTAAGCCATCTGGGCAGTTGTATGCAAGCTTGCACCCAAGAATGTTATCTTTTGAGAAGGTACAAGTTGTGATTTCTTTTCGTTTCGTTTATTGTGTACCCTAGGCATGCTAGAAGCCTTTTCACAAACACCAGGTGTCGTAGAAGAGTGTCCCTTGTTTCTCTGCTTGAATGAGACAGTTGTCCAAGTAAGGACATATTTGAATACTTCTTTGTCTGCAAAAAGCAATTTCTGGAGCCAGGCACTTTGTAAAGACCCTGGGCACAGTAGATGAGCCAAAGTGCAGTGCAGAGAATTGGTAATGCATTAAGCCAGCCTTGAATAGGAGGTATCTTCTGCATGACTGTCTTACTGGGACATGCAGGTATGCCTCTTAAGTCTAACATCACCAGCCAAGCATTCTTGCCCAGCATGGGCAGAAGCTGTTGCAAAGTGAGCATTTTGAATTTTGGAATGTCCAGGTATGTGTTTAAAATCGATAAATCCAGTACTGGCTGCCAGGCCTTGTCCTTTCTGGGTACCAAGAACAGTCTTGAGTAAAAACCTTGTCCTTTTTCCTGTAATGATACTGTCTGAATGGCCCCCATATCCATGAGGGACGTAACCTGTTTCTGTGCCTCTGCCCATTGGGTTTTTGGCAGGTCTGGCCAACCATTTGTCATTGGCAGAGTGTGGAAATGGAATCTGTATCCCTGTGATACGATGCTCAGTACTCACTTGTCCTGGGTTATTAACTGCCAATTTTGAGCAAAAAGTGCTAATTTTCCCCCTATGGGTGCTGCCAAAAGATAAGTGCTTGGTGTAGGCAGAGGGAAGTCATTGGGATTGCTTTCTTTAGGTTTGCGCTTTATCTCCTGAAGACTTGGAGATGGATGCGCCCCATTGCTTTGACCTGTATGAGTCTTGAACCTGGTACCTGGAACCCTTAAGGCATCTGGATTTGCCCCTTTGAGCTCTGACACAGGAAAGGACCAATTTTTTGTAGGCCACTGTCTACTGAATCTAGGTGGCTGCACTTGTAAGAAATCTTTCACAGTTTGCATAGATTTAGCTTTGTCTTCCATTTTCTTTAAAACATCTTCTGCCTTAATACCAAACAGAGAATCATGCTGTAAAGGTGCATCTAGCAATTTAGCTTTAACATGATCAGGCAAATTTTGTTCCTTTAACCAGGCATGCCTCCTAATCACAGATCCAGTAAATGCGGCCCCGCAGGAGGCCTCAAGAATCAAAACCACATTGCAAACTGTGCTTTCCAACTTGTTCAGCTGCATGCAATAATTCCTGCAATTCCTTATTTTCTGAACATTCTGAAATCAACATCATTTTCTGTTTCAGCAATCCCATAACATGTTGTTGGTACTTAAGCATATGAAACTGACAGTTTAAGGCCCTGACTGCCAAGGCCGCAAATGTATAAACCTTTTTTCCCCATCTGTCCAGTGCCCTTGAATCTCTGTCGGAGGGGGTAGGGTTTTTTGCTGTTGAGGCCTTAACTCCCTTTGGACCCTGTGAAATAGTTTCAGGATCAGCAGCAGGGTTTCTAAATAAAAACGTATGAGAGTCAGGGACCCTGTAATACCTGTCAGGCTTACTGGGAGCCGGAGGTAAAGAGTCAGGGGTCAGGCCTGACTCTGAAAAATCCCTGAGCCTCTTTTTTGATTCTGGGAAGTCTTGACTCTCCCAGTGAAAATGCTCCCTCAAAGTGTGCAAGGTTTCTCCAAATGAATAATCCTAAGAGGAGATGCAGATGGAATAGACTCCTCAGCATCCAAATCCTCACAGGGAGGTAAAGATAATTCCTGATCAGAAGAGGAATCAGCAGAAATGGAAACCTGATCTGAAGATTCATAGTCAGTGTCTTGCCTAGGCCTCTTATCTGGAGGGGGATGGGTACCCCTGATCAAGGTAATAAGGTCTTCAGCCATTTTGATCATCTGTTTTTTAGACAGAGGCCTGTGCACGTGGCTCAGGCGTTGGTTTTTTAGTCTTCGAAGGTGTCTTTGCCTTTGGTTTTGCAGCTTTCTTCAGTTTGATATAAAAATGTTGAGGTCTGAATACACCCTCAGAAGCCAGTGCCTGCTCAGCGGCTCCGGACCCATCCGAGGGAGATACATCCGTCGGTCCAATACCTTGAGTATCTTGCGGCATGCCGGACTCCACATGGATGTCGGTAGAGGCCTGCGACTCGAAGGTAGCGGGTATCAGGGGCTGCGAAAGCACCTCACTGAGTACTGGCGAACCGGCAACTGGCTTAGGAGAAGCTTCGTCATCGGTTTTGGATCTCGACTGCCTTTCTCTGTCCTTTTCTTTGCGTTTTTTTATGTACTCTGGTAGTTGGATTGCTATCTGACGACATCTCTGGATGGTTAAATCTGTTTCCAAAATACTTAGATGCAAAAATATACAGACGCTTAATAGTGCGTTGGTTAAATCTAGCACAAAACCGACAGCCAGGCACATTGTGATAAGGGCCTAGGCAAGGAATACAGTATAAATGGAAATCCTTATGAGGTATTTGCTTCCCACAAGTAATACAATTATGAACTTTTTCTGACATCGGTAAAAAGCAAGAAAAAAAATTTCCCCAACGGGGTACTTAGCTTTATTGAAGACTTCGGTTCTGAAACTCAAACGCGAGTAGTCGGCCAACCAGAACTTGCGAAATGTTTCTGCTTCGTGCACCGCTCAGCAAGAAAGACTAAAGAAAATGGTGCCGGCTACATGTTTTATACCCCTGACTACCTGACATCATGGAAGAGGAGACAGCAACCGACGCAGGACCCAAGACTTTGGAATTCAGGCCGACTGAGGGCAACCTGCCAGCAGATTACCCAAATGTAATGACTGCAACAGTGAAACACGAAGAACATCATAAATGTAGATGCTCGAGTGTATTCACTGTTGCAGTCATCACATTTGGGTTATCTGCTTGCAGTACCCCTCAGTCAGCCTGATTATCAAACTCTTGAGTCCTGCATCGGTTGCTGTCTCATCTTCCATAATGTCAGGTTGTCAGAGGTATAAAGCATGCAGCAGACGCCATTACATCAGTTTTTCTTGCCCCAGATGTCAGGTGTCCCCTAATGGGAAGCAATTAAATATAAATAAATATATATATATATATATATATATATATATATATATATATATATATATATATATATATTTATATTTATATATGTACACAAGGTTATACCTCCAAAAAAAAGCAAATACACCAAAAAGCTTTAAGCCTAGTAAAAAGGAAAAGAGGTATAGCCAAAAGAAGTCAGGGGGCCGGAGGAAGGGTAACCAGGACTGCAACAGTGAATACACTCAAACAAATGTGTACACAACTGCACGAGGTTCTTCGTGTTTCACTGTTGCAGTCATCACACTTGGGTAGATTCCCAAAGCTAAGGATGGGAAGAGGAAATTAGATAGCATTAGGACCAGCTATGAGGCCCTGCAAGACTGCAGTGGCAAAGCCAGCTCTGGATTTAGAGAAAATTGGCAAAAGGTAATGCTTGGAGAAAGTGTGTACAGAACTCCAGGTATAGCTTCTAGGATGTCCCTGGTAGGGACACCCCTGAGAAAGGCTGTAGAGGTAGATGCAGCCCTGGTTGAATGTGGTCTTATCCCCTGTGGGATAGGTTTTCCATGGTGGTTATAGCAGAAATTAATGTAATGGCCTATCCATTTCAAAATGGTTTGCTTTGAAATGGCCTTCCCCTTTGCCCCTGCAGCAAATGCCACCAGCAGCTGTTCAGAATTCCTGAGAGGTTTAGCCCTGTCCAAGTAAAATCTAAGTTGTCTGTGCACATCTAAGGAGTGCAGTATACGTTCCCCCTTGTTCTGTGGATTAGAAAAGAAGGTTGGCAAGTGAATGGACTGATTAAGAGCCACACTGGATACCACCTTGTGCATGAAGGAGGGATTTGTCCTGAGGGACACCCTGTCTGCATGAAGATGATGAAAGGTTCCACTGCCATTAGGGGCTGTCATTCAGACGCCCTTCTTGCTGAAGTGATGGCTAAAAGGAAGGCCGTTTTCCAAAAAAGGAATTTCAACTCTGCACTTGCAGCTGGCTCAAAAAGGAGGGACAGTGAGTTTTTCCAATAAAAAGTTAAGGTCCCAGGCTGGGTCCCAGACTGGAGTAGGGGCTCTCCTGGGTGGTCTTAAGTTCTTGGCCCCTCTGAGGAACTGCTTGAGCTGTGGATGAGAGAAGAGGGGTGGTTCTGTGTTGCAATGACCTGAAATGGCTGAGGCATGAATTTTGATGGAGGAAAAGAAAAGGTCCTTGTGAAGCATCTCAGTTAAGTATTGAAGAATCTGAGGTAAATTGGGCGCTGCTGTGCTCGTCCCCTGAGCTTGGTTCCAGGAACAGAATCTTTTCCATTTTCAGCATAGGATTTTCTAGTATTAGGCATCCTTGCCTCCAGAATGACATCCATCACTTGCTTGCTGAGGGATGGTAATGGAGAGATCAGGTAATTAGCCAGGCTGCCAGGTTCAGGATTTGAAACTGAGGGTGCAGAATCTGGCCCTCCTGCTGGGACAGCAGGGTAGGGGGGTCTGAGGCAGGTGCCATGGTGCCAGCAGTGACACACTGCGCAAGAAGGGGTACCAGTGCTTGCATGGCCAGTCTGGGGCAATCAGTATCGTCCTTGGTTTGTCCTGTTTGATCGTTAGTAGTACCTTGGAGAGGCAGAGGAGGAAAGGCGTAAACGGATAGCCAGGGTGGAAGAAGTATAAACCCTTTTACCCCACCTAAGGCCCTAGATTCCCTGTCAGAAGGAACAGGATTTTTAGCAACCGTGGCTTTAACACCTTTAGGGCCCTGAGAAATAATCTATGGACCAGCAGTAGGATTCTTGAAAAGGAACTGATGAGAATCAGAAATAGTACAACAACGGTCAGGCTTTCTGGAAGCAGGAGGAACAGAATTAGGAGTCAAAGAATTCTCCATGAAAACATCAACAACTTCCAAAACCGGAGGGATAGCCAAAGGCTTATGCTGTGGCAAATCCAAGAATTCCCTAATCTGTTTCTTAGACTGAGGGTAGTCCTGACTTTCCCATTTGAAATGCTCCCTAACAGTATTCAGAGTATCTCCAAAAAAACTTCTGGAGGCGAGGCAGAAGGGATGGAGTCTTCTGCATCAGAATCCTCAAAACCAGAAAAAAGTTGAGAGTTTCCCTCTTCATCAGTAGTGGTGCTGGAAACCTCAGAGTCTGAGGCAGACAAAACTTCTGGAGATAATTACCTAGCCCTCTTAGAAAAGGTGGCTGAGAGCCCCTGATAAGAGTCCAACGATAACTAGCCAACTTTATCATCTGAGACATTTGAGGGGAGGCCAGCGCCTGCTTTGGGAGGCCTGCTAGAAAGCCGGAGGGACTCAGGAGGCCTAGGCACCGCAGTAGCCTGAACCAAGGTTGGTCTGGATCTGGTCTCTGGGCAGAAAAAGAGAGGCCTCAGAAGCGGTCACCTGCTTAGCGGCTCCGATCCAGAGGCGGCAACTGGCGGAGGGTCAGAAGATGAAGTAGAAGCCTGCGCTACGGAGGACTCCGAAAAAAATCTCTGCAGACGCCTGCTGCTTAACATCTGTGGACTGCAGGGGCAATGAAAGCGCCTCACTGACTACCGCTGGGCCGACAACCAACTTAACAGGGACGTAGTTGGTTAATTTGACCCTAAGCCTTTCGCGGTCCTTATCCTTGCACTTCTTAGGAACATCTGAAGTCGGGAGACCAGAAGACGCCATACCGACGAGCTTAGGCCAAACTCCAAAATGCATGAACAAGATCTTAGCTGTATGTCGAATGGTACGGGGGTTGAAAGAAGCCCAGAGAACACAGTTAGGAACATCGTGCTCAAGGCCCAAACAAGTGACACAATAGGAGTGAAAATCATGGCGCGGAATCTGTTTTCCACAGGCAAGACAGTTATTAACTTTCTCTGACATTCGTTAAAGCAAGAAAAGAGGGTCCCCAATGGGGTACTTATCTGAGGATGTCTTCAACTAAGCAGTCAGAATACAAAAAGGTACTCGGCCGACCGGCACTCATGCAAAATGCTTCTGCTTTGGGCTCTGCAGCAAGAAAGACTGAGGAAATGGCGTTGGCTGCCTTCCTTTGTACGTGTCGTCCTGATGTCAGGCTTAAACAGAAGGCAGCCGACGTCATATACAAAGGACTTTGGTATTCTGGCAGACTGTGGGCTAATGGGAGCCGGATAATCCATTTTGTAAGGACTGCAACAGTGAAACACGATCATCTTGTGCATTGCCGGGGTGGGGTTGTTAATTACACAAAAAAGTCACCACAAAAATGAAGTTATGTACTTAACATAACATTCCATCTGTGTTGTCCATCTTCATTTATCCTTCATAAATGGGTTCAGTTCCAATATTGGAACCAACTCGGCCATTACTACAGCCCATGAGAACCAAAAAACTCTCGAGGTTAAGACCTACCCAGAATGCTCCCTCCCAAATTACCTCCAATTGAGTTTGCCGACAGAAAAGGACAGAAAGTATAATCCCAATAACACCTTCAGAGACCATATCTGGTGTCACACATGAAAAAATGCATATCTAGGACCAAAATTTGTCCCACCAAGAGGACTGAATGGAAGGGGAATGGAGGGTGGGGAGTTGAGGATAAATGAAGATGGACAACACAGATGGAACTTTATGGTAGGTACATATTTTCTTTATCTGATGCTGTCAATCTTCATTTAATCCTTGACAAATGGGACAGAGTCCTCAGCTACTTTAGATCTTGGAAGGACTCATGGAAGGATATTCCGGAGCATCACAGAACCAAACGATGCTCTTCTCCTAGAGACCAAATGCAATTTGTAATGAGTGATAAAGGTATGTGGGATAGTCCATGTCACTGCTGCACAAATACCATCCATGGAAGCCTTGGAATGAAAAACTGCTGAAGTAGCCATAGCTTGTAGAATGTGCCCTGACAGGACCAGGCAATTCAACTTTCCTCTTGTTGTACATGAAGGATATACAATCTTTCAGCCATCTAGCTAAAGTAACCTTGGATACTGGCCTACCCATTCTGGTACTTTAAAAGGAAACAAAACAGTTGTCAGATTTCCTTATGTCTTTTGTTCTACGAAGATAAAAGCACAATTGCCTATGAATATCTAATAAATGCAAGCAGTATTCACCGTTGTTTGAAAAACTGGGAAAGAATACTGGTAAATTGATTGTGTGATTGATATTAGTTTCTGACACCACTTTTGGTAAAAAGGAAGGGTTCATTCTCAAGAAAACCCTGTCTTTGTGGAAAATCAAATATGGCGGTTTGCAAGATGAGGCTTGAATTTCTGAGGTTCTTCTGGCAAGGGTAATAGCTACCAGAAACAGTTTTCCAAGATGAGAATTTTAAGTTGCAGTTGGCAGCAGGCTCAAAAGGGGAATGCACTACTGTTTGTAACACTAAGTTTAAGTCCCAAGGTGCAAACGGGTCCTTATAAGGCAGTTTTAAAATAAAGATTCCTTTTAAGAATGCTTTGCAAAGTTTATGAGAAATCAATGAATATTTTTTGAACACATTATGAAATTATAAATAGCAAATAGTTGAACCCTGACAGTAGAGGAAGAGGCTCCTGTTTTAAAGAGCAAACTAAACATTCTAAGACCTTGTCGATGGGAGAGGAGTAAGGAGTCTATGTTATCTCGAGCCCAGAAGGGAAATCTCTTCCATTTTTCCGGTGAAAGGATTATGGGAAGCCAAAAGAATCCTAAGAACTGGAGAAGATAGATTATTACGCCTGGCAATCAATGGAACTGGAAAAGCCAAGCTGTGAGGCTTTAGGTTTTGAAGGTTCGGATGAACTATTCCCTCTGGATGGGATAGATCACCTAGATTTGGGTCTAGAGTCCACGATCGTTGAATCAGATAAGGCCAAAGAAAGGGGAACCAAATCTGCTGAGGCCAGAAGGAAGCAATGAGGATTACCTTGCTCTTCAATGCTATCCCTTTCTTAAGAAATGTAGGAATTACAGGGATTGGGGGAAAGGCATACAAGATTCTGAGGGGGCCAACTGTGCAGGAAACCGTATCTAGAGGATTTCTCTGGGAGGAACCAGACTGAAGTAGCTGCTGCACTTGGTGCTCAGGGGCAATGCAAACAGGTCGTAGCAAGGCTGCCACCAGTGATGAAAAATCTTTTCTGCCACTTTGGGATTGAGAGACCATTCGTAAAGTAGGAGAATGCATCTGCTCAGTGCGTCTGCTATCACACTCAAACTCCCCTGAATATACATTGCTATTAGAATGTGGTGGAAAGAAATCGCCCACTGCCAAACTCTGAGAGCTTCTCGACAAACAGGGTAAGACTTGGTTCCTCCCTGTTCACTGATGTACCAAACCACTGAAATTATTGTCTGTCTGAATCACAATTGTTCCTAAGGGGAGAGTAGTTTGAAAGGCCTGCAATACTAAAAGCACTGCCCTCAGCTCTAGAACACTGATGTGCAAGTTGGCCTCCATGGAGGACCAAGTGCCTTAGACAGTCTTGCCCAGATAATGCCCCCCACCCCATCTGGGAAGCATCCGAGATTACTATGGCTTGGGACTGAGATGGGAAAAAGGAACGGCCCAAGAGAATTTCCTCTGAATGAATCCATCAGTCCAGGTCTTTCTTGCAATGGTCGGTAATCAAAATTCAATCCATTTGTTGATACATTATAGACCACTGAGATGCTAGACACCACTGTTGAATTTTCATGTGAAATGCTAGGGGAACTAACAATATGGTCACTGCAATCAAACCCAAGGCTTGTAGGACTAGTCGTGCAGCTACTCTCTTGTTTGACAATTTTATGCACTTGGGCCTGGATCTTTTGCAATCTTATATAAGGTAGGGAGGCTATGCAAGTATTGGTATTTAAAAAGGCTCCTATGAATTCTAAAGTTTGAGCTGAAGTCAATTGTGATTTCCCGTAATTTATGATAATCACCAGGTTGGCGCAGGTCTTGGAAACAGTCTCCTGCTTGTTCTAGAAGATGGCTGGTGGAAGTAGTAAAGAGCCAATCGGCCAAGTACAGAGACACCCGAAATCCTTGTAGTCTCAAGTGAGCGACTACTACTGCCATGCATTTGGTGAACACTTTGGGGGCTGTGGAGAGACCAAAGGGCAGAGCTCGTAACTGATAATGACTGGTTCCCAGCCAAAAGCAGAGATATCTCCTGGAGAGCTTGTCCATTTTTATGTGCTAATACATATCCTGGATATCTATCAAGCACATTCGATCATCTTTCCCTAGAAACAGGAGTATAGACTGAGCAGTGACCACCTGGAATTTTATCTGTCAAACAGATTTGTTCAAAACACTTGGATCCAAATTTGGTCTCCAGTCCCCTATTTTTTATGGCACTAAAAAGAATCTTGAGTAAACTCCGGATTCTATCTAGCATGGCAGGAACTCTTGAATGACCTTTTTCTAGCAAATTTTGTATTTCTAATGCTGCTGGTTCCTTCTGATTGGGAGGAACGTTGGAGATTTTCTTGCCATTGTGGGGAGATAGAAGGGTAGGGTGTAGCCTCTGTTTATAATGCAGTCTGCACTCAACCATCCAAAGTTATATGAAGCCAGGCATGTTGGTGCAGGGATAAACACCCCCCCCCCCAAATTGCCTCCAGAGGAAAGCAATGGGCCCTCCTTTCAGGAGCACTGATGGGGTTTACCAGGAAGCATAACCCTGGAACCCTGATTTTTCAGAATATCTCTGCTGTGTGGATGGCGTCTTCCATTAAAGCTCCCCCCTCTGCCCCTGGGGGAGCCACCCACTGCCACATGTGGTTTGGAAAGGCCCTTTGGACTTCTTGAACTACATTTTCTCACTCCCTTGGTTCTTTGAAAAGGAACATTGAGTAGAAAAATGTATGCCCACTGCAGAAAGGGTCTTTCCATCCATTTTACACCTAAACAACGTTTCTCAAACTTCAGGGCCAAAAAGGAATGATCTGTGAAAGGGGGCATTGACAAATGAAGACTTGAATGGCTCCACAAATTTGCACAAGCATATCCAGGTGTGTCTCCTTATGGCTATGCCCAATCAGGCTCTATTCAGCCCTTCGGCTGCATGCGCTATGAGAAGAAGCTTTATCTTGGACTTGGTTAGGTACAGCTCCTGCCAGGGCTCCTTATTCACATATCTTTTGAGTCAGATGAAGTGTGCCATAAAGTTCAAAGACCATAATGCAAAGATCGATGAAGTGTAAACCCGCTTTCTAAACCTATCCATTGCCAGGGACTCTGTTGGGAGGATGGATAGTGAACTTTCCTCTGCCATTTCCTTTTTTGAGGCTGCCACTACCACCACGGCATCTACCAATAATCCCTTTGCC
This sequence comes from Protopterus annectens, assembly GCF_019279795.1. NCBI lineage: Eukaryota > Metazoa > Chordata > Ceratodontiformes > Protopteridae > Protopterus > Protopterus annectens. The sequence continues at coordinate 525,828,448 of NC_056748.1, forward strand.
CAAAACTGATGATCCTTAGGTGCTGTAAGAATTTTGTTTTGTCTCTTGGGGATGGGGGTTCTATGGTATCAGGAGCCTTCCATGCCCATTGTGAGATCAACTTAATGAGCTCATCACCAGGCAGAGTTACCCAACAGGTAGATGGGCAAATACCAAAGGCCTCTGGGTACATTGATTCCTCAAAGAGGGTTTCTGGGATGTCCAACCATCCTTCTGTCCAAGGATCTCAATGATGTCTCCAAAGGAGACATCTTCCTGGGGTGACCAAGGGAAACACTCCTCTTCATCATAATCAGTGCCCTTTGTGATGGATTCCTCTGGGGGAATCCAAGTGTTTCCTTCTACACTTCCTCTTCTGAGGAGCCTCCTCAGTGGGACAATCTGGGAAGGTGTCAGAAGAGGATAAAACCTGTATAGGCGATTCCTGAAGTTTTGGCACTCATTGTTCAGGTGCTAGAATTGGTTGAGGCTCTGGACGAGGGGAAGGGTTAGTGAGCTGCTCCAACTGAGGTGGAGCAGACTGGATGCCCACCGTGAACAGAGTCCTCTCCATGGCCTGGAAAGCTGGTCCCCCCATAGAGGGAATGGAGCCCAGAACCGAGAAAGACTGCCTCAGAACCGTGGCCTCCCCAACTCAAAAGAAACCACTCCCAAGGCTGAAGCTGGGGTAGAGCTAACACATTCCAAAGCCCAGAGGTGCAGGGACAGCTCCAAAAAAAAAAAAAAAAAAACTGGAGTTGAGTCCTTCCCCTCTGAGCCAAAAATGTAGCCAAGACCCAGACAGGTCTCCGGCTCTGAAAGAACCAAACAGCTCAGGGTAGGGTTCGGCACCACGGATAAAGACCTAGCTATAACCAAAATGGTCGGCACCAGGAAAGTTGGATCTGGGATCGCCACATTCTCAATGGAAGTCAGAGGAGGAAGACTAGCTGAAGTTGAAGGAAAGGTTCCAGTACCGGAAGGAGGTGGAACCAAGCACACATTTGTAAACCCCCTCGCCCCAAGGAGCTGATTTACCAATCGCAAGACATCCGATTCAGTCAAGCTCTTGGTAGAATGAATAGACTGGGTAGAAGGGGATCTAGGTCATTCCAAAAAGGGGCTAGGTAACTGACCTGCAAAGGGGTCAATGGAAGGGGAGCAGCTTGTCCTAGGACAATCTAAGAATGTAACTTCCACACTTTCAGGTGGCACCAAAGACATCGGCACTGGAGAAACAGATGGCACCAAGACTATCGGTTCCATGTTCTGGCCTTGGATCGGTACAGACAACTTTGGCACCGGAGAAGAAAACTATCAGTGCCGAGGAGGAGGTCAGTGCCAAATAATCTTGTAAAATCTGTACGGGTTCCGCAAAAGCAGAGGTAACTGACAGTTTGAAGCTTTAAGTCATCAGGGCCAAGGGAGAAACTGGCACCAAACAACTCCTTTTCTTAGACTTGTCAACCTTCGAAGACAATGAACAGGATGAGGAATGGGACAAAATAAAAGTTCTGTACTCACCATAACATTCCATCTGAGTTTTTTTCATTTGTCTTCAACCTGTGGGACACGGATCCGGTACAGATCCGATTATGCCACATTTTCCAGCATTGGATCCAAGCTCCTCCTCTAACTACAATGCCCCATGTCTTCCTCCTCCCCTCAGATCGAGTTTGCTGCAAACAGTAGCACCACAACCTAACCATGTGCCTAACACTCTGGCATTAGCACCCATAAGCACCAAGGGAAGACAAGGCCTCATCAGAGTAGAGGCTATGTCTCTTCCATCTGGTCCACAACACAGCCCACATAAGGCAAGGGGAAGGAGGGAGGGACAGCTGACGACAAATGAAAAGCAACAACTCAGATGGAATGTTATGGTGTGTACATAACTTTTTTATCTGAAGTTGTTTTCATTTGCTCTTCAACCTGTGGGACAGAGTCCCCAACTACCATAAAACCCTGGGAGGTACTCATGCAAGGATGTTCTGGAGCACAGTGGAGCCAAAGGATGCTCTGCTTCTGGACAGGAGATCTAATTTATAATGCAAAATAAATGTGTGTGACGATGCCCAAGTAGCTGCAGAGCAAATGTCATCTAAAGAAACCCTGGACCAAAAGGGCACTGGCGTAGCCACAGACCTGGTAGAATGCACCCTGACATGAACTGGTGGAGATAATCTTTTGGCTTTATAGGCCAAAGCTATACACTGAGAGATCCAACGAGCAATCACTACTTTAGAAACAGCTTTCCCTAAGAATGGCTTAAAGAAGGAAACAAAAAGCTGATCAGACTTATGAAAGGACTTCGTTCTGTGCAAATAAAAATGCAGTTGCCTATGAACATCAAGCAAATGCAATTTATACTCTCCTTTATTCTGGAAGTTCAAAAAGAAAACAGGAAGATTAATAACCTGGTTAATGTTAGATTCTGAAGCCACTTTCGGAAGAAAGGAGGGATTCACCTGTAAGAAAACCCTGTCTTTATGAAACACCATATAAGGGAGTTTGACAGATGAGGCCTGAATCTCAAACACTCTTTTAGCTGAGGTAATAGCAACCAGAAAAACTGCCTTCCAAGACAGGAACTATAAATACACTGAAGCTGCTGGTTCAAAGGGAGAAGAAACCAAGGCTTGCAGGACTAGAGTAAGATCCCAAGGGGGCGTAGGCTCCTTGACTGGGGGTCTAAGTAAAATGGTACCTTTCAAAAAGGCTTTACAAAGCTTGGAAGAAGCCGAATTGTCTCCTATATGAAAACTGGAGATAGCTGCCAGCTGTACCTTTACCATAGAAAAACTCGCTCCATGATGAAAGATGCCTGCCAGAAATTCGAAAATGGTGGGGACTGGGGCAGTGAAGGGATCCAAACCATGTTGAGATACCCATAGTGAATAATGCTTCCAATCACTGGAATAAACCTTCCTGGTGGAAGATTTGTGAGCCACCAAAATTTTTTTAACCAGAGAAGACAGACCGGGAGTCCTTCCTATCACTGGAACTGAAGCAGCCAAAGCTGTCAGCTTCAGACTGACCAGATTTGAGTGAGGGATCCATGAGGGATGCAAAATCAGATGCGGAACTGGATCCAATATCCAAGGAGAACACTCTGCATGAGACCACAGAGAGGGGAACTAAACTTGAAGTAAGAAGGGGGCAAATGAGGATCACTAAGCTCCCCAACTGTTGAGTTTTCTGTATGAATTTTGGGATCAGAGGAAGTGGAGGGTAAGCATACAGAAGACTAGAGGGCCAAATGAACTAAAGCATCCCTGGGGGACTCCCCGGGGGGGGGGGGGGGTGTCAGAGTGAGAAACTTGCTGCACTTCACGTTGGAAGGAGAGGCAAAGAGATCGCAGCAAGGCCAACCCCACTTTAGAAGGATTTGTTCTGCTACTGAAGGATTCAGAGACCACTCGTAAGGCATCAGAATAGATCTGCTGAGCCTATCTGCCATGATGTTGGACCTCCCCGGAATGTGTACTGCCACCAAAAATGGCAGGAGATCACCCACTCCAGCAATCTCATGGCTTTGCGACAAAGGGGATAAAGACCTGATCCCCCCCCCCTTTTGTTGATGTACCAGACTACAGAAATGTTATCTGCCTGGATGGCAATCTTCCCTTGAGGAAGACGGGCAAGAAGGGCTTGCAATGTCAACAGCACCTCCCTCATCTCCAGGATCTTGCTATGCAGATGGGTCTCCAGGGAAGACTACGTGCCTTGGACTGTCCTTCCCATACAATACCCCCAAATCTGAGTAGGGAGGCATCCGTGGTTACAGTGCTCATTGAGCAGGAAGGAGAAATGCGCGACCCAGAAGGAGATTCGGGGACTGAAGCCACCACAGAAGCAAATCCCTGCAGGCCCAAGACAAACAAACTGGATGAGATAATGGCAGATCTAGCAAGGATCATTGGACCATTAGGGTCCATTGGAGAACCCTCATATGTAGGCAAGCCGTGGGGATCAGAGTGGTCGTGGCCACCATGGAACCCAACACTCGAAGTACTGACTCTGCTGGAGGAGAAAAGGTCTGAATAATGTACAGTGCTTGATGTCTGAGGGATTGAAGTCTGTCCAGAGTTAGAAGAATCTTGCTCTGAATGGTATCTAAACTAGTCCCAATGAAGTCTAAAACTTGAAATGGAATCAATAGTGACTTGAGAGTTATGGTTATGCCCACCCGGTGGGCAGTCTGGAGAAGGAGACCCCTCAGTTGACAGGGACTATGCCTGGAGGTAGCAGGAAGGAGCCAATCATCCAGGCAGGGGAAGACCTGGAACCCTGCAGCCACAGGTGAGCAGCCACCATTGCCATCACTTTGGTGAACAATAACGAAACTTTGGTGAACACCCTGGGGGAGGTGGTGAGACCAAATGGTAACGCTCTGAGCTGGTAATGACTGTCCCTCAGCCAAAAATGGAGGAACCTCCGAAAGTTTCTGTCCATTTTGATGTAGTATGTGTCCTGGAAGTCCACAGAGCACAATCCAGTTGTTTCTCTGCAGAAAAGGCAGAATAGATTGGAGAGTGTTCATCCAGAATTTTGTCTTGGCAACTGACAGGTTTAGGGTTGAAAGATCCAGGATGGGTCTTTGTCCCCCATCTTCTTTGGCATAAAAAGAACCATGGAATAGATGCCTTATCTGTACTGGTCTGGGGGAACAGGGTGGATGACTCGATTTTCAAGCGGCTTGGAGATTTCCACTACTGCTTCCTCCCATTGCGTGGGTGGAACATCAGGGAGGTGTCTGTGTGGAACTGGTGTTTGAATGAAGGGGATCGAGTTTCCTCTGGATATGATTTACAAAGTACAGTTGTGTACACTTACCATAAATGCAGATGTTAGAGTGTATTCACTGTTGCAGTCATTACATTTGGGTAATCTGATGGCAGGTTGCCCTCAGTCGGCCTGAATTCCCAAGTCTTGGGTCCTGCGTCAGTTGCTGTCTTCTCTTCCATGACGTCAGGTCGTCAGGGGTATAAAACACGCAGCCGAAGCCATTTTCTTTAGTTTTTCTTGTCAGGTGCCCCCAAAAAGGTAGCAATAACAGGGGGATGGCGGGAAGGTAACCTGGACTGTAACAGTGAATACACTCGAACATCAACATTTATGGTAAGTGTACACAACTGTACTAGGTTCTTAGTGTTTCACTGTTGCAGTCATTACATTTGGGTAGAATCCCAAAGCTATGGTTGGGTGGCTGGAGCTAAACAGCATTTGGTGTGACTATAAGGCCCTGCAGCGGCAAAGCCTGCCGTGGACTTGAGTAGAGAGGCAAATGGTAATGCTTTGTAAAGGTGTGAACAGAACTCCAAGTAGCAGCCTCTAGAATGTCTTTGGTTGGTGGTACTCTGAGAAAGGCTGCAGAAGTAGCTGGTGGAATGAGACCTAATGCCCTTGGGCACAGGTTTACCATGGTGTAAGTAGCAGAAACGGATGCAGTGGCTTATCCACTTTGAAATTGTCTGCTTTGAGATAGCCTTTCCTTCTGATCCTGTAGCATATGACACTAGTAATTGCTCAGTTTTTCTTAGAGCTTTAGTCCTGCTCAAGTAGAATCTTAGCTGTCTGTGTACGTCCAAGGAATGCAGAATTCTCTCCCCTTTGTTCTGCGGATCTGGATAAAAAGTTGGCAGATGAACTGTTTGGTTAAGAGCCACACTGGAAATGACCTTAGGCATAAAAGTAGGATTTGTCCTCAGACACACCCTGTCTGGGTAAAATATGATAAAAGGCTCTACAGCCATGAGGGCCTGTAGCTCTGAAACTCTTCCTGCTGAAGTAATTGCTAGTAGCAGAGCTGTCTTCCATGATAAGAACTTTATGTCCACGGTAGCAGCTGTTTCAAATGGAGGCAGGGTGAGCTTTTCCAACACATAACTGAGGTCCCATGCAGGTAATGGTGATCTTCTAGGAGGCCTTAAGTTTTTGGCTCCTCTAAGATAATGCTTTAGTAAAGGATGAGAAAACATTGGTGGCTCTGTATTGTAATGAGCCAAAATGGCATAGGCATGGATTTTGATTGATGAGAAAGATAGGCCCTTGTCCAGCATCTCAGTTAAGTACTGTAATATCTGAGGATTCTGCGGTTCTGCTGTATCAGTTCCTTGAGCTCGATTCCAAGCACAGAATCTCTTCCATTTGTCAGCATAAGATTTTCTAGTACTAGGCCTTCTGGCTTCCCGAATGACATCCATCACAGCTTTACTGAGAGGTGTCGTCTGTATGATTACAGGATTAGCCATGCTGCCAGGTTCAGAGTCTGTAGTTGATTGTGCAGGATCTGATTTTTTGCTGGGACAGCAGTTGTGGTTTTTGAGGCAAGGTCCAAGCTGGGTATTGAGACAAGTTCCTTAGGACTGGGTACCAGTATTGGCGGGGCCAGTCCAGGGCAATTAATATCATCTTTGGCTTCTCTTGTCTGACTTTTAGGAGTACCTTGGGTAGCAGAGGCAGAGGAGGAAATGCGTAAACTGATAGGTTATTCCAAATGAAGGATGGGGCGTCCACTTTCCACGCTTGTCTGTGATAAGTCCTTGTGCAGTATCTTCTCAGTTGATAATTTTGAGGAGAGGCAAATAGGTCTATGTCTGGGTTCCCCCATTTCTCTGCTATCCTGCTGAAGACTTGTGGATTTAGTTTCCACTCGTGAGGATCCACAACGTTTCTGTTTAAATAGTCTGCCAGAGTGTTTTGTTTTCCTGGTAGGAATTGAGCCTGAAGATTTATTTGGTAGGTCAAAGCTGTGTCCCACAGTGCCATGGCTAATCTGCAAAGGGGGTATGAGTGTGTGCCCCCTTGCTTGTTTATATACCACATGACTGTGGTGTTGTCCGTCTTTATCAGTAGTTGTCCTGGATGAAGTAAGTCCTTGAAGGCTGTTAGGGCATTTTGAACAGCTAGCATCTCTTTCTGGTTGATATGTAGATGCATTTGATTTGGTGCCCATATGCCCTGAATGCATCTTCCTGCCATGTGGGCCCCCCAGGCATAATCTGATGCATCTGCTGTTAAGGTTTGGCTGGCAGGGGGTAGAGTGAAGGGCCATCCCATGTTATGGTGACAGGCCTTTGCCCACCATAGAAACTCCTGTTGCAGGCAGGGGATGAGAGGAATCATTGTTTCCAGACTCTGTGAATGTTGACTCCATAAACTATTTAGGTACCATTGAAGTTTCCTCATATGCAGTCTTGCATATGGAATTAGCAGGATGCAAGATGCCATGAAGCCCAGAGCTTTCTGGCAGAAGATTGGGTTTTTGTTGCCATCAGTTTGAAGTAAGTAGTCAGTTGCCTTTGTTTGTCTGGCGTGAGGTAAACCATCTGGGCAGTTGTATTCAAGCTTGCACCCAGGAATGTTATATTTTGAGAGGGTACCAGCTGTGATTTCTTTTCGTTTACTGTGAACCCTAGGCATGTTAGAAGCCTTTTCACAAATGCCAGGTGTCGTAGAAGTGTGTCCCTTGTTCTCTGCTTGGATGAGGCAGTCGTCCAAGTAAGGACATATTTGAATACTTCTTTGTCTGCAAAATGCAATTACTGGTGCCAGGCACTTTGTAAAGACCCTGGGCGCAGAAGATAAGCCAAAGAGCAGTGCAGAAAATTGGTAATGCATTAAGCCAGCCTTGAATCTGAGGTATCTTCTGCACGACTGTCTTATTGGGAAATGCAGGTATGCCTCTTTTAGGTCTAACATCACCAGCCAAGCATTCATGCCCAGCATGGGCAGAAGCTGTTGCAAGGTGAGCATTTTGAATTTTGGAATGCTCAGGTATGTGTTCAAAATCGATAAATCCAGTATTGGGCGCCAGGCCTTGTCCTTTCTGGGTACCAAGAACAGTCTTGAGTAAAAACCTTGTCATTTTTCCTGTTCTACCACTGTCTGAATGGCCCCCATATCCATGAGGGACATAACCTGTTTCTGTGCCTCTGCCCATTGTTTTTTTGGCAGATCTGGCCAACCATTTGTCATTGGCAGAGTGTGGAAATGGAATCTGTATCCCTGTGATACGATGTCTAGTACCCACTTGTCCTGGGTTATTAACTGCCAATTTTGAGCAAAAAGTGCTAATTTTCCCCCTATGGGTGCTGCCAAAAGATAAGTGCTTGGTGTAGGCAGAGGGAAGTCATTGGGATTGCTTTCTGTAGGTTTGCGCTTTATCTCCTCCAGATTTGGAGGTGGATGCGCCCCATTGCTTTGACCTGTATGAGTCTTGAGCCTGGTACCTGGAACCCTTAGGGCGTCTGGATTTGCCCCTTTGAGCTCTGTCTGACACAGAAAAGGACCAATTTTTTGTAGGCCAGTGTCTACTGAATCTAGGTGGCTGCACTTGTAAGAAATCTAACAGTTTGCATAGACTTAGCTTTGTCTTCCATTTTCTTTAAAACCTCTTCTGCCTCAATACCAAACAGAGAATCATGCTGTAAAGGTGCATCTAGCAATTTAGCTTTAACATGATCAGGCAAATTTTGTTCCTTTAACCAGGCATGCCTGCTAATCAGAGATCCAGTAACTGCGGCCCTGCAGGAGGTCTTTAAAGAATCAAAACCACATTGCAAAGTATGCTTTCCAACTTATTCGGCTGCATGCAATAATTCCTGCAATTCCATACTTTCTGCACATTCAGAAATCAACATCATTTTCTGTTTCAGCAATCCCATAACATGTTGTTGGTACTTAAGTATACGAAATTGACAGTTTAAGGCCCTGATTGACAAGGTTGCAGATGTATAAACCTTTTTTCCCCCCATCTGTCCAGTACCCTTGAATCTCTGTCGGAGGGGGTAGGTTTTTTTGCTGTTGAGGCCTTAACTCCCTTTGGACCCTGTGAAATAGTTTCAGGATCAGCAGCAGGGTTTCTAAATAAAAATTTATGAGAGTCAGGGACTGTGTAGTACCTGTCAGGCTTACTAGGAGCCGGAGGTAATGAGTCAGGGGTCAGACTTGACTCCGAAAACACATCATCCACAATGTCTAAAACAGGGGGAGTGGCTAAAGGCTTGTGCTGAGGGAGAAGAAGGAAATCCCTGAGCCTCTTTTTTGATTCTGAGAAGTCTTGACTCTCCCAGTGAAAATGCTCCCTCAAAGTATGCAAGGTTTCTCCAAATGAATAATCCTCAGGAGGAGATGCAGATGGAATAGACTCCTCAGCATCAGAATCCTCATAGGGAGGTAAAGATAATTCCATCAGAAGAAACAGAAACCTGATCTGAAGATTCATAGTCAGTGTCTTGCCTAGGCCTCTTATCTGGAGGGGGATGGGTACCCCTGATCAAGGTAACAAGGTCTTCAGCCATTTTGATCATCTGTTTTTTAGGCATAGAAGCCTGTGCATGTGGCTCAGGCATCGTTTTTTTTGTTTTAGAAGGTGTCTTTGCCTTATGTTTTGCAGCTTTCTTCAGTTTGATATAAAAATGTTGCGGTCTGAATACACCCTCAGAAGCCGGTGCCTGCTCAGCGGCTCCAGACCCATCCAAGGGAGATACATCCGTCGGACCAATACCTTAAGTATCTTGTGGCATGCCGGACTCCACATGGGTGTCGGTAGAGGCCTGCGACTCGAAGGTAGCGGGCATCAGGGGCTGCGAAAGCACCTGAGTACCGACGAACCAGCGACTGGCTTAGGAGAAGCTTCGTCGTCGGTTTTGGATCTCGACTGCCTTTCTCTGTTCTTTTCTTTGCTCTTTTTATGTACTCCGGTAGTCGGATTGCTTTCCGACGACATTTCTGGGTAGTTAAATCTGTTTCCAAAATACTTAGATGCAAAAATATACCGACGCTTAATAGTGTGTTGGTTAAATCTAGCACAAAACCGACAGCCAGGCACATTGTGATCAGGGCCTAGGCAAGGAATACAGTATAAATGAAAATCCTTATGAGGTATTTGCTTCCCACAAGTAGTACAATTATTAACTTTTTCTGACATTGGTAAAAAGCAAGAAAAAATTTCCCCAACGGGGTACTTAGCTTTAGTGAAGACTTTGGTTCTGAAACTCAAACTCGAATATTTCAGTAGCCGGCCGACCGGCACTTGTGAAATGCTTCTGCTTCGGGCACCGCGTGGCAAGAAAGACTAAAGAAAATGGTGTCGGCTGCATGTTTTATACCCCTGACGACCTGACGTCATGGAAGAGAAGACAGCAACCGAAGCAGGACCCAAGACTTCAGCATTCAGACTGACTGAGGGCAACCTGCCAGCAGATCACCCAAATGTAATGACTGCAATAGTGAAACACGAAGAACATCACCCAATGATTGTCTGTGATGGACTCCCAGGCTGTTGGGTGCAGCAAGAGACGTCCCCCAACTGCCTTCAAAGAAGAGCAGTCAGGCAATCCTTAAGGGCTGTTGCGCAGGTCTGTCTGGGAAGGAATCCAGAGGCCCCTGGATCCTCAGCCCCCGTCTGCTGTGAGGAAGTAGTCTGTTATATTCCACCCTATGCCTCTCAGGGAGGGTGAGTACTGAGCATTATGGGAATAGCCCTGAGAATTCCGGCACCACATCATCTTCAGCCCCCCGCTGATTCTGGGAAAAGGATCATTGTGGGGTTGAGAAGCGGATCACGATGGCAGACAAGGTCTTCCCGTCTCTCTTGCTCTGGACTAAAGTGTCTTGAAACGTTTTTCCACAAAGGGTGGAACTATCATAAGAGTCATTTGTAAAAGACGCTTTGAAGGGCTCTGAGAATGCACAAAGAAAAAGCCCGGCATGATGCCTGATGGCAACGCCTGTACCGGCTGCTCTACAGGCATCTTTGGTAGCATGTGATAGGAGCCTCACAGAGGTGTTAGAAATGGAAGTCAGGGTGGCCATATGGGAGGAAAACATCTTTTTCTCTTCCACCGACCCGGACCCTGGGGCAGACTCAGTGACCTCTTTGACCAGGTCCTGCTGATGTCTGATCACATATGCCACGTAGCTCAGCACACGCACGGCAAACATAGCTGAAGTATAAACCCGCTTCACGAAACGGTCCATGGAGTGGGACACTCAGTCCGGTGGATGGGCCATAGAGCTCTCCTCAGCGAGCTCTTTTTGGTGGCCGCCATAACCACCATGACATCAAACAGGGAATGCCATTTGTCAACAGGTGCACTTAGAATTTTATCAGGGTGCTTAGAGACAGGCTCAACTAGGTCAGATTCCTTCCTGCCTAAGATGAAATCAAATCCACAAGCAGATCTGAGGCAGGGGACACCGTGCCAAATGCCTCCAGGAACACAGACTCATCCGGGTTGGGTTTTTCGACAGACCACCCACCACGCTGGTGAAGGATTTCCATGATTTCTCCAAAGGAGACACCATCCAGGGGTGACTTGAGGAAATCCACCCCTTTCTCTAAGTCAGTGTCTTCTGTGAAGGACTCCGGGGGAGCCAAAGTGCCTGCTTTTACACATATGTTTACAAGGGAGTTCCTCGGGGGGAGGGGTGCTCTCTGGGGAGGACTTGGAAACTGCTGTTCGTTCCCGGGGAGGAACTCCCTGGGACGGAGAGGCAACAGGCTATCCCTGACGGGGGCAGGATGGCAGATTCTGGAACAGAAAGAAAGGGAGCCAGGATGAACTCTGAGGATGATAATGTCAAGGGTCTCAAGGGAGCCAAGAGAACCCTCTCCACCAGGTCAAAAGCAGAGGGAGAATGAATCCTGGAAGCTAGAACCAAGGCCGTATCCATAATCCTCTGAGTCAACGTGGGAGTTGGATCCGACCCGCCACAGACTCAAGTGGAAGGGACAACTCTGAAAACCTCGAAGCAGACGCCATCCCTTCGGATCTGGCACTGGGCTAGTTGGAGCCGAACTACTCAGGGTAATGGTCGGTGTTGAGATACTTGGTACCATCGGCACTGAGAAGCTTCAGACCCAAAGAAAAATCAATGGGAAGAAAGGAGGACTGCAAGCTCCCAGCTCCAGAGAGTGAGGGAGCAGGACAGACTCCCATCTGGATCTGGGTCCTGTGAATTTCCTATCATCCTGTCCAGCTCGGCTTCAGAAAGACTGCAGGTGGACTGGATGGAGGAAGTCACGGATAAGGGCTTGAAGAGGCTGATAACAGTGATTGGCCCCAAGAAACCTCCGGCGAGAAGCAAGGTGACTGGAGCCAAGGGGAGCCTGGTGTGTGATTCGGGCGAGACTCAGCCGGGGTCTCAGCATAGGAAGCGCGGTCAGGGGACCGCTTCCTGGGCCTATCCCACTCTATTTCGGTGCTTCTCCCCATCCCCAACTCTCTTGGTGGGAAGTTGAGTCTCAGAGAATAGTGGAGGTGGAAGTAGAAGCAGAGGCCTCGGAGGAAGGTGAAAGAAGGAGACCCTTCAAGATAAATTTGTTGCTCCTGTCAATTAATGCGCGGGGGGTGAAGCCCACACAAATCAAACAAGAGATCTCTAGGTGGGTGACTCCCAGACAAACAACACACAGAGTAGGGCCATCTGAAGGAGGGTGCTTATTCCTACACACTGTGCATTTCCGGAAACCTGGCTTGGGGGTCTCAGCCATGGCAAAGGACCACATCCGCACACATATACAAAAGGGAATAGAAAGAAGGGAACGCAAGAAAGAAGGGGCTTTTTTTTTTTTTAACTACAGGACCGACACCAGAGCTCAAGAAGGGTATGGGATACAACTAGAGGTAAAAGACTAACCGAGACAGAAAAGAGAAGAAAAGGCCAGGAAAAAAACGTAAATTCACTTACCAGAACTTGGAGCAAACAGACCACGATGCTGACTGTATGCGGAGCAAACGGGATCTGAGAGATGGAGGGAGACAGGGGCATTGTGGGTAGGGGAGGAGCTTGGAGCTCAGATCCGATGCTGGAAAATGCAGCACAGTCGGATCCGTATCGTATCCTTGTTCCACAGGTTGAAGAGCAAATGAAAACAACAACTTCAGATCATCCATTTTGCCCTGACCAGAGATGGCCTCTTCAAAGGTAGAGTTTAATATACCTTTCAAAATTAGCTTTTTTCTTTCAACCATTGCTCAGTGACTAAAGCCATGGCAGATAAAACAGTCTTCCTGTAAGTGCACCTGGCCCAGGCAGTAAACACAGAGGAAAAGCCCATCAATATGGGAGCTTTCATTCACATTTGAAGAATTTCTTGAACCCAGAAGTGACTCTGCCCTTGTCAGCCATGATACCCAGAAAAAAAAAAAAAAAAAAAAAAAAAAACACACACACTATATATATACAGCAGACACCATATACCAACGAACGACACACAAACCTTTATTTTTGGAGTATTTTATTTTTGGAGTATAGAAAGGAAGGGGAATCAAGAAAAGAATTTATATAGCTAGACTATATATATGTATATATATATATATATATATATATATATATATATATATATATATATATATATATAGTCTATCATCTATAGTAGTACAGAGTAAAAAGGTATGGAAAGAAAGACTACCAACAATGGTAAAAGAGAAAACACTGAAGTGTTAAAAATAGATACAGAAAGGAGCTAAATGAAAACGGGTAGCTATAAAGGAAAGGTGACAGTAAATATTAAAGCTAGAAAAGGTAACAGGATATACTAATACTGAAAAAATATAAGAAATAAATCACTTGGCTCGAGATCTATTAGCGACATCTGTCTCAGGTAATGGCAAACGAGATCTAAGGTAATTTGGGAGGGGAGCATTCTGGGTAGGTCTTAAGCTCGAAATTATTTGGTTCTCACAGGCTGTAGTAACAGTAGAGACTATTCTGATATCCAAACCAAACCCATCTGTCAAGGATTAAATGAAGATTGACAAAATCAGATCACTGGCTAAGGAAGAGCCCTCAAGTGCATAACATGGAACATTCCATTCACTAACAAAGTGAAGGATTGCTGTGTGGGGACAGAAAGACAACCCACAGTGATAAACTGGGAAAGAAAAGGGAACCTGAACAGATATCTAGGTTTCCCTCTGTAAGATTAACAAGGATCTCAGAAGCAGAAACTTACAGAAACCCAAGTCATGCAGGTAAAAGTTAAGGAACTGTCAAATCCAAGAGCAGAAGAAAATTATGGTCATGAACAACCTTTGTTAGATGAAGAAATGGGGAAAGAAGACAAATTCATATGTACTTTTAGGTAAGCAGGCTCTATCCATCTAATTCATGTCAACATACAGACAAAAATGTTCCAACTTATCAGATTTACAAGTAAGCATCATACACGCTTTAAAAAAGCACAACGGTTCAAAATGGGACGACAATACATTACATAGGGCCAGGAAAAACATAGCTAGAATAGGTGAGACAGATGAGCAGGGTGGCCCTATACCATAGCTCTAATTTGAATTAAACAATTGCTTACTTCATAGGATAAAGATGTTAGAAACACTACAGTAATTGTTTGTTTCACAACTTTTTAGAACAGTTGTGATAAAACTGGCAGATAGTCATAGCTGGTGGGACACTTACAGATGGATCAAAACAAAGCTATAAATTTAGTGAAGCTTCACTGGTCTGGTCTTATGAAAGTCATAAAGAACCACTATGCAGTATGCCTAGACAAATGACTGTACCACAGAAGCCAGATGATAGTTATGCCAATGACTCCGGCCCCATTCAAGAGGATAGCCATGGAGCCTAGTAATGGTTACCAGTAGAGTCCGGCAATTACCGACTATGTTATGAATTTTCCTGAAGTTGTACCACTGTGAAAAGCCAGTAATAAGTCAAGAGCTAAAAGAGCTACCCTTACTTTTCTCCACAGCAGGGATACACAAAATGTTTTCACAAACCAAGGAACTACATTTATGTTTAGGGTGGTACGCCAGCTTGGCCATTGTTTTGAAATAAAACAGTTAAGAACTTCCACATACTATGGATATGGAGCACTTTTAACTCTGACATCTGTATTAAAGAAGGCCACAGAACAAGACTGTAATAACTGGGATGAGTCACTTCCTTACCCCTTGTTTGCTGTAAAGCAGGTACCCCAAACATCAAGATTTACCCCAATCAAGTTACAATATATGGCAGACATAACAGAGGCTTGCTAATAGCCAAGGAGACCAGGGAAAAATAAAAACACATTTAGAAGGGCATTAGGACATTTTAAATTTGCAAGGAAGGCTGAAAACTGTTTTGACAACAGTGAGGAACATATGCCATGGGCAAAAAGAAATGTAACAGACTATAACAATAAGGCCCGAGTCAGAGAGTTTAAAGCACAGATACAATGTTAATCCATTCACCTGGAACAAATTCACAACAAAATGGCAAGGCCCCTTTGAGATAATAGTGAAAAATAAATGAAGTAAACTATAAGAGATGACCACAGCACGTCACACACATGGTAAAAAAAAAAAAAAAAAACATAGGGAAGCTTAAGCCTCTGTAACCATAGGTTCACAGCCAAGTGCTAGGCTAGCTGCACTTGCAGGCCGTTTTAAGCCCATTCAACTTTTCTAGGTGTGAGAATCAAACCCTGTAATCTTGTGTCTGAGAAACACCTTAACCATTATGACAACAAATATCAACAGTGTGATTTCAAAGAATACTAGTCCTGTATTTTAACTCTTTCCTTCCAGTAAAGTTGCTTTGAGTGTGTGCCTTTAACTCCCAGCGGGTGTGGCTTGAGCCTTTTTAAAATGAAGTTATCACCTTACAGTTCTAACATATACTCGTTGACAGAGGTCAAATTTCAATAGAATTGTGTTTGCCATCATGTATGCTTCAACATACATTCTAATACCTTGTATGTAAGCATGATTTTGTAATTAATGCAAATATGAACAAGCAATATTTGACACCTAGAGGCAGTGTAGGAGGTAAATGCAAAAACACCTGGAGTAACACTCGGCTGTAATGTGTTTTAAATGGTTTTAAATGGCTGAAGTGGTCTAAAATCCAGAATCAAGAAGTGATTGAGTGTTCTTATTGATAAAATGACTTATCTTACATGTAGAACTAACCTAATTCAGCATCACAAACTGGGCCACGGGAGATAGTAAACCTAAAACTACATAAGAGTTCCAGAGTCAGTTTAGGTAGTAAGCAAAAAAGTGAGAAAGATGCCTTAACTAGGAGTTATTCAGATGTCTCAAAATGAATGGAACACACTGATTTGTCCTGATTCCTAAAACAGACTCCATTAAGATTTTGTAATCATTTCCACAGACTAAATATGATATCCAAAGCTTAACACCACGCTGTGCAAGAGCTCAGACTCTAGACAAAGGTAGGTTTCTGACCACTCTAGAATTGACCAAGGGGAATTGACTTATCCTGATTCCTGAAGCTAAAGAACGGCCAGCATTCTCAACCTCTGAAGGCCTTTTTCACTAAACTAGCTTACTCTCTGGACTTCACAGAGTTCCTACCACCTTTCAAAGGTTCATGAATGGTTCTAGAACCACAGAACAGCTACCCAGCTGGGTACCATGATGACATAGTAATTTATATTCAAGACTGAAGTCACAATTACCTGAAGTACAAGCTATTCTAGAATCATTAAGGCAGGCATGACTAACTTTCTGATGACTTTCGTACAGAGCTTACTTTTAAACTATGTTATGGAATAGGAGCAATTAAACCCTAAACAGAAAGCTTAAACCATGAACTACAGTTCTGTAAAATCTTACCATAACAGTAGATGTCCCTTCTCTTCACTGTTTCAGTATTCACAACAGTATGGATCCCCTGCCAAAAGCAGCCCAATGTCCGGCCAGTATGCCAAAGCCTTAGGTTGCTTTAAGATAGCCGTATGTCACACATATGCTCATGTAAACAAAGGGCATAAAGGTGATGTCCGAATGTACCATCCTCAGAACTCACAGCCCCAGTAGGAAGGCCAGTCCAGGGAAGAAAAGAGGTAACCAGTACATCCAGAAGATAAACTGACCAGGGGAAGGAGGGAGGGACTGAATATTGCAATAGTGAAGAGAAGGACATCTACCATTATGGTAAGATTTTACACAACTGTACTATGTACTTCCATATCACTGATGCAGTATTCATAACATTAGGGACAGTGCCAAAGCTCAGGAAGAAACTTGAGAGGAGGAAGGAACAGCAGAGCCCTCTAGGAAGCCATGAAGCATGGCCCTAGCAAAACCAGTTCTAGCTTTGGAGATTCCATCCGACTTGTAGTGCTTGGTAAATGTGTTCCCAGAAGTCCAGGTAGCTGCCTAAAGAACAGATTTAGTATCCAAAGCCTTGAAAAAAGCACCAGAAGGCGGCACAGTTCTAGTAGAATGAGCCTTAACAGAACAAGGAAGGCTCTTGCCATGAAAAAAATAAAGAGAAATAGCTTTAGAAATCCAAGAAGAAATAGTTTGCTTGGACACAGCTAATCCTAATGACCTAGGATGAAAGGAAACAAAGAGTGTATCAGATTTCCAAATAATCTTAGTCTTATCCAAATTTATTTATTTTATTTTACATTTGTTAACCAGGGGTGTCTGAGCTGAAAAGGCCCTTTTTCAGCAGAGGCCTGGGGAGAAAAGCTCCACACAGAAAAAAATTACAGATACATTTAGACATGATCAGTATACACACAAATTACAAGAAACATGTTTTACAGTGGTATGCAGCACATTAACAGTTACAGTAGAGAGAACAAACAAGAAAATATTAATTTAAAAATAAAGGTAATTTATAGATTTGTGGTGTACAGCTGAAATTTGGAATATAGGTAGAATACATGCATAGTACACAGGTACAGTACATACATTGTACATTAGCCAGTGTTTGTGAGTAAGAGTAAAAACTATTATCAAATACTCTAGAGGTTTAGTATGTGTACCTTATCTGCTTTCACTAGCCTGGGGAGCAGTCATGGCACTGCCAACTTTGCTTGAGATGTTGTCTAATGAGGTTTTTAAATCAGGCTTTGGACAATGTGTTTTTATGCTAGTGGGGACAGAGTTCCATTTCTTAACCACTGAACTACTACATAGTGCATCTCCAAAGCTATTGCAGCTGTTAGTGACTTCTAGCAGTAGTTTGCTTGATGATCTAGGAGGCCTTTTGGCCGCATGATGTTGTACTAGGTTTTTGAGGGCAGGACACTTATTGGGGAGGTAATAGATAGAATGACAGAGGCAGAGCTGATTGTAGGTTAGGAGGTTGGGCAGTTCAATCCAGTGGAGCTGTCAAAGCAGTACAGCGATGATTTCTATATCAGCAACTTGCAGTAAAGAGGGCAATTCTGTTATAGCAGGCTTCCATTTTGCTTAGTTCAGTTTTGCTGAGATTAGTCAGAATGGGAGATGCACAGAGTAGGGTAGATAGAAGTTGAGAGTGAGCAATAGCTGATCTTGTGTTGTTGGTACAAAATGGTTTGATATGGTAGAGTGATCCCAGTTTGGCATGTACTTTTTTAATAGTTAAGTTGAGATGACTATCAAATTTTAGGTGGGAGTCTATGGTTACTCCCAATAGCTTAGCCTGTGCCACTGGAGAGACTGGAGTAGCATTTGTGGAGTAGATAGTGAATTGACTGTTATCAGTGTTTTTGTTAGGACTGGTTATAATCATAAGCTGAGTTTTCTTTGGACTGAGGATAAGTTGGGCTTTGGCAAGGTAGTTTTCAATGTCAGAGAATGCTATTGAGTTGTTTGCAGGAGGGTGGAATATTTTGTGCAGCACAGATTAGGATAGTATCATCTGCATATTGAATGATAGATGCATGCTGTGTGGAGGTATGGAGGTCGATTGTGAATAATACTGGTCCTAAGATAGAACCCTGTGGGACTCCTATAGTTATGGGCAGCTGAGGAAAGAGAGAATTTTCCCATTTCACAGCTTGGTACCTGTCAGTTAAGTAGCTTTGGAACCAGGTAAGAGTGGAATTTGATAGGTGATATTGGTTTAGTTTGTTTAGCAGGATTTGGTGCAAGACTGTGTCAAATGCTTTGGACATATTCAAAAAAAGAGTTGACACCTGCAGGCCTTCGTTTTTGAGATAGTTTACTGTGTCTGTGAAGCAGAGGAGGGCTGTAGTGGTACTATGAGCAGGTCTGAAACCATGTCAAGTAGGTGACAGGCTGTTGCTGTCTAGGAGATATTTTAGCACCTGGGTATGTATGCATTTTTCTAGGATTTTGGCCGGGGGGGGGGGGGGAGTATAGCAATGGGTCTGTAGTTAAGTTCAGTGGAGGTAAACATAAAATCGGAGTTGTCTATGCACATCTAACGTGTGCAGTACCTTCTCACTAGCAGACTGTGGGAAAGGAAAAAGAGGACAAATGAATAGACTGATTAAGGGACAACTCATTCACCACTTTGGGTATAAAAGAAGGACTAGTACTCAAGGACACCATATCCTTATGAAACGCCAAAAAAGGAGGATAGGCCTTAAGGGCTTGAAGCACAGACACCCATCAGGCAGAAGTAAGGTCTAACAAAAAAGAGTGGTCTTCCACGAGCAATGATGCAAGGAAGCTGAAGCTGCAGGCTCAAAAGGAGTCAATTTCTCCAAAACAAAATTAAGATCCCAAGGAGGAGGAACAGGCTTCTTCCTTCCTGCAAGGCCTAATATGAAGGATGCCTTTAAGAAATTGTTTCAAATCTAGAATCCCAAGAAGGAGATAAAGGTGGACAAGCACAGATAGCTGATAAGTGGGCCTTAGAAGAGTAAACCAACTCAGCACTGAGCAATTCACACAGATAGGAAAGAACCAAAGGAATGTCCACAGAAAGTGGATTCAGGCTACAGGAAAGACACCAAATAGAAAAACTCTTCCATCTGGATAAGTATGATTTCCTAGTACTGGGCTTCCTGGCCTCCAGCACCCTAAGCAAATCCTCAGAAAAAAAGGTGTCTATGAGGAATCAAAATCCTACCACCCGCAGTGTCAGTTGAAGAGTGGACAGGTGGGGTATGTATCCCCTTGTCTTGTGTGAGTAGGTCCATCCTGTGAGGTAACTTGTGATGATTGCCCTTGTCTAAACGCAGAAGGGAGAAACAATGCTGTCTCGGCCAAAAAGGGAGTCACCAACAAGATTTTGGCAGCATCCTGTTTAATCTTGAACAGGAGTTTTGGAATAAGAGGGAAGGGGAGGGAAAGCATTGAGAAACATCCCCTTCCAAGAAAAAGATTGGGAGTCCACCTTCCAAACCAGACGACCTGGGACTCTAACACAAAATACAGGAAGTTGCCTGTTCAGAGGGGAGGCAAAAAGATCTATTTGAGGAGTACCCCAGTGGTGGACAATGTCCAGAAACACATCCCTGTGAAGCATCCATTCATGGAATTGAGTTAAGGACATGCTCAGAGTGTCTGCCACAATGTTTTGACCTGAGGGGATGTAAACTGCCTGAAGATTCACTTGATAATGGATAGCCAGAACCCACAAAAGGACAGCTTACTGGCAAAGATGATAAGATCTGGTCTCCCCCCACCTTGTTTGTTCACAATTCACATCACTGTAGTATTGTCTGAAATACCTTCAGAGGTCCTGGGGAGAAAACATGATGAAAAGCCCTAAGTGCCAGCAGAAGAGCCCTCATCTCTTTGACATTGATGTGCTCTTTCTGTTCAAAAGGCGACCACACACCCTTACACCTTTAGGGTGCCAAAAGTTGCACCCATCCAACATCTGAAGTGTCTGTGAGCAGCTCCTGAGAGGAAAGAAGTGGATGAAAGGGGATCCCTGGATTTAGAGATAACTGCCAGATCCACCAGTGAAGTTCTTTCTTGAAACAAGGCAGAACAGGAACTACAAATTCTAGTGGATGTGCATGTTGAAGCCAAACTGACTTCATAAACCACTGAAACTTTCTCATGTGGAGTTTGGCCAGAGGGAGCAGAGTTATGGTGGGCGCCATGAACCCCAGAGCCCTGAGAAATTTCCTAGCTGGTACAGAAGTCAGAGGAATAAGAGTTTGAAAAAAGGAAATGAGTGTTAAGGCCTTGGGAAGAGGCAGCAATGCCAACATAGGCACAGTCTGAATCCTGCACATCAGAAACACATGGTCTTAAGAAGAGTTAGAAAAGACTTTTTGAAGTTCATTGTGAACCCCATGCGTTGTAGAAAATAAATAGCAAAATTAAGATTTTGCAACAGGATCTCTGAAGAGGATGCCTGAAAAAGTTGTCCAAGTAAGGAAATACGTGGATCCCCTGAATCCTATAAAAAGCAACCAAATGAGCTAGGCATTTGGTGAATACCGTCAGGGCAGTAGAAAGGCCAAAAGGCAAAGCAGAGAACTGAAAATGCAAGGAAGCAACATAAAAATGTAAAAACTTCCTGAAAAAAATGAATTGGAATATGAAGATAAGCATTATTGAGATCCAGAGACACCATGTAAGCCTGAGGGAACAGAAGAGGGAATAAAGTCTGAAAGGGCAACATTCGAATGGAGGGCACCTTCAGAAAAGTGCTCAGATGAGAGAGGTCTAGAATTGGTCTCCAAACACCCTCTTTCCAGGGCACTAGAAACATTCTGGAATAAACTCTCCTCCCCCTTTTGAGACACAGGCACCTCTTGAATAGTACCCTTAGTCAACATATCCCAAAGCACCTCTGGAAAGAAAGACAGTTGTTCCGGAAGTGGCTGAGGAACACCCATAAAAGCCAAAAGGGATTTCCAGACCATGAAACACCCCTGGCAAATGATGGACAGGGCCCAGGAATCCCAAGTAATCTTTAGCCAAACAAGAAGAGTGAGAGAAAGACGAAAAGGAAAATGGCTGCGAAAAACAGGATAGCCAGACGTCACCTGGTTTATCTGGAAAAGGAGACTTCTGAAGCACAGAAGTACGAGTAACTTTACCAGGAGGAGCCCGCTTACAACCCTTTTTACCGTTAGCAGGTGGGTGAGATTTCCTGGGAACAAAAGCTGACTTACTGGGGTAATTTCTCTGGAATTTACGCCCAGGAGAAAAACACACGTTTAAGTTCCTGCAAAGCCTTACCCTTGTCTTGAAGGGACTTAAAGAAGTAGCAGCAGCTTCCCCAAACCAGTGTTTATTAAGAAGAGGGGCAGCCATCAGCTTCGCCTTAATATCATCAGGCAGAGGTTGAAGGCAAAGCCAAAAATATCTCCTCATAACTGACCCAAAAGCAGCAGCTTATTCTGCATCATAACTACATTTGATGGAATGATGACTCACCTGGGAGGAAGTCCGTAACAAGGAAAGGGCAAAAGCCCTACCCTCACAGCCTGGGAGGTCAGAAATAATCTGACAAGCCTGGGAAAAAAAACAACAAATACCTAGATATATGGGTCTGATAATTAAAAGCACTGAAAGCCAAGGTGGCAGAAGTATAAATCTTCTTGCCTAGCCTTTCCATGGTCCTACTATCTATATCAGAGGGCAGTAACTTGGGAGAAGGAAGCAGCTGAGAAGGTTTGTCAGAGGCAACAACCACCGAAGAGTCAGCAGAAGGACATTTGTACAAACCCTATAGAATCTGTCAGACATTTTGAGGGCAGGGGGCTGTGAGAGTCTGGAACCTTAGAAGGATTAGAAAATGGATCCAATAAGGCAGCCGAAAGAAGAGGAACGGCAGAAGGCCTAAGAAAAGCCATTTGAAACAACTATTAGTACCCTTTTTGTACCTCAGGAACCGGAGTGCAATCCCAAAAGAAATCTCTTCAGAGGGCGTATCAAGACTAGTAGACTCCTCCTCTTCCTCAGAGCCATAATCCAAAGGAGGGGGAATCTGAGAAGAGTAAGCAAGGGATTCCTTATCAGAATCTGTCTCTTCCTCAGAAAAATCATGTTCCCTGGGGCCTTTTAAAGGGAGTACAAAACCAAGGAGGGGTAAGAACAGAAACTCCCTATGGAGGTTTCAATGCCATTAAATCACTAAACAAACCATGAGTAAAAGACTGCCACTCACTTTGAGGGTCCTTTGGAGTAGGAGAAATGTGTTTAGTCTCTTGCTTTTTCTTTAGTGGGATGTCAGCCTTACAGAACATGGAAGGCTCAGACCCAGGACAACATTCAGTGATTGTCGTAGGGACTTCCTCTCTGACAAAAATCTGAGGAACCCCTAGGCCCCTGTCTGACTAGGCCACTGTCTGACTAAAATCTGAGGAACCCCTAGGCCCCTCAGAGATTATCAGCTGTGGTTCCACCTAAGCGTCCAAGGTCTGCAATGCCCCTTCAGACGTGCTTAAGGTCAAAACCCCACTGGCCTCCAAGCTGGTTGCAGCAGAGGAATCCAGCAATAAAGCCAGATGAACCTCTGGGCATTCACTTGTCTCATGAGAGACAGCCGGCGGAGACCGAACAGCAGAAGAGTCCAGCCTAGGCTTCTTGGCCTTCATCAAACACAACTTCCCCTCGGAGCAAGAGGTTCCCTCCATCATATCTTTCATGAGAGGCTTAAATCGCCAATTCTCAAGATGAAGTGCCAGAGAAGAAAGTCTATTGCTCAGGGTTTTAGGAAGAAAGGCCTGACAGATGAAACGGGACGTATGGTCATGCAATTTGCCAAGGGAAGACAGACACTGCTCGCAGAGATCTTTCCAGTAATCTGTCTCCCACACTGGCACTTACCCTTACTGGATGACATGAAACCGCAAAAGAAACAAAAAAAATATAAGAAAAAGGAACCCCAATGGGGCACTTATAAGGAAAGACTCAGTGAATCGGCAACAGAACGTAGGTGTTCAGACAGACTATCAAGAGATGATGTTCAGACTGGCAAAGATGCTCGGAGGATGGTACATCCGGATGTCACCTTTATGGCCTGCTACTCAAGGAGCATACGTCTGACGTATGACATACCTTACAGCAACCTAAAGCTTTGGTATACTGGCCAGACATCGGGCCACCCTTGGCAGGGAATCCATAATGTTATGAATACTGCAACCATAATATGGAAGAACATCAGTAGGTGTCCTTCTCTTCACTGTTGCGGTATTCCTTATGCAAAGAATCTCCTGCCAATGATAGCCGAATGTCCAGCCAGTATGCCACAGACTTTAGAGTTTACAAGCATCTTACATCACACATGCTCACCATGCAAGCTGTAGGGCATAAAGCTGATATACAAGCACACACACGTCAGAACTGAAAAGCCCCAGGAGGAACATGTGCATCCAGAAGGAGGAAAAATAAAAGAACCCCTGGCCAAGAAGGCAAGAATAGGGCAGAGCAGAGGAAGTAGGAGAGAGGGAGCAAATACAGCAACAGTGAAGAGAAGGACATCTACTGTTACGGTAAGATAACTGTACTATGTCCTTCCATATCACCGTTACATTATTCCTACTGTAAGAGAAAGTACAAAAGCTACAGTGGAAACCATGGAGGAGGAAGAGGAAGGCACTGAAGAACCCTCTATAAACCCATGCAGGATAGTCCTGGCAAAGTCAGTCCTTACTCTGGAAATGACATCCAACTTGTAATGCTTAGTGAGGGTATGGACAGAAGGTCCAACTAGCAGCCTCAAGGATGGAAATGGTATCCAGTCCTTTGAAAAAGGCACCAGAAGAAGCAACAGGTCTGGCAGAATGAGCCTTTACAGAAGAGGAAAGATATTTACCATGAAAAGAAAAAACAAAAAGAAATGACTTAGAAATCCAAGAAACGATGGTTTGTTTAGAAACTGCCAGAACCAAAAACCTGGGATGAAAGGAAAAGTACAGTTGTGTACATTTACCATAAATGTAGACGTTCGAGTGTATTCACTGTTGCAGTCATCATATTTGGGTTATCTACCTGCAGGTAGCCCTCAGCCAGCCTGAATACCAGAGTCTTTGGATTTCTGTGTCAGATGCTGTCACTTCTTCCATGACGTCAGGTTGTCAGGGGTATAAAACATGCAGCCAACACCATTACATCAGTTTTTTCTTGCCCCAGATGTCAGGTGCCCCCACAATAGGAAGCAATTATATGGTATGCAACACCCTCAGCAAAAAGCAAATACACATGATATATACATGACAAACAAGAAGGAAAGGTAGAGCCAAGAGAAGTCAGGGGGCTGGAGGGTGGGTAACCAGGACTACAACAGTGAATACACTTGAACATCTACATTTATGGTAAGTGTACACAACTGTACTGTACTATGTTCTTCGTGTTTCACTGTTGCAGTCATCACATTTGGGTTGATTACCAAAGCTAAGGAAGGGTGGAGGGCAGTTAAAGAGCATTAGGGCTAGCAACTAGGCCCTGTAAGACTGCTGTGGCAAATCCAGCTCTGGATTTAGAAAAGACAGGCAGGAGGTAATGCTTGGTGAAGGTATGTACAGAACTCCAGGTAGCACCTTCTAGGATGTCCCTGGAAGGGACTCCTCTGAAAAATGCCGTAGAGGTACATGCAACCCTGGTGGAATGTGATCTTATCCCCTGTGGGGTAGGTTTTCCATGGTGCTTGGAGCAGAAATGGATGCAATGGGCTATCCATTTGGAAATGGCTTGCTTTGAAATGGCTTTCCCCTCTGCCCCTGCAGCAAAGCTAACTAGCAGCTGCTCAGATTTTCTGAGAGGCTTAGTTCTGGCCAAACAGAATCTAAGCTGTCTATGCACGTCCAGGGAATGCAGTACCCTTCCCCCCCCCTTATTTTGAGGATTAGGGAAAAAAGTAGGCAAATGAATATACTGGTTTAGAGCCACACTAGACACCACCTTGGGCATAAAGGCTGGATTAGTCCTGGGAGAAACCCTGTCCGCATGGAAGATGATAAAAGATTCCACTGCCATGAGGGCCTGCAGTTCAGACAGTCTTTTGCTGAAGTGATGGCTAGAAGTAAGGCTGTTTTCCAAGAAAGGAATTTCAACTCTGCTGTAGCAGCTGGTTCAAAGGGGGGGGGGTGAGTGAGTTTTTCCAATACAAAGTTAAGGTCCCAGGCTGGAGTGGGAGCTCTCCTGGGGGGGGGGGGGTCTTAAATTTTTGGCCACTCTAAAGAATTGCTTTAGCAGGGGAGAGAGAGAAGAGGGGTGGCTCAGTATTACAATGTGCTGAAACGACAGAGGCATGAATATTAATTGAAGAGAAAGTTAGGCCCTTGTGGAGCATTTCTGTTAAATAATCTAGAATATGAGGTAAGCTGGGCACCGTTGTGCCCATCCCCTAAGCCTGGCTCCAGGAACAGTATCTTTTCCACTTTTCCTGAATAGGATTTTCTAGTATTAGGCCTCCTTGTCTCAAGAATAACATCCAGAACCTGCTTACTGAGGGTTGCTAGAGGTGAGCTCAGGGAATTGGCCAGGCTGCAAGGTTCAGGGTCTGAAGCTGAGGGTGCAGAACCTGGCCCGCCTGCTGGGACAGCATGGAAGGGTTCTGAGGCAGGTACCATGGTTGCAGCACTGTCAGACTGCGCAAAAGGGGGTACCAGTGCTGGCATGACCAATCTGGGGTGATCAGTATTGTCCTTGGCTTGTCCTGTTTGATCTTTAGTAGAACCTTCGAGAGGAGAGGCATAGGGGGAAAGGCAAAAATTAAGAGGCTTTCCCAGGTAAAGGACAGGGCATCCACTTTCCAAGCTTGACTGTGGGGAGTTTTGGTGCAAAATTTGTTCAATTGGTAGTTCTGAGGGGAGGCAAACAGGTCTACCTCTGGTGTCCCCCATTTGTTCCTCAAGAGCTTGAATATTTTGGGTTCCAGTTTCCATTCATGTGGGTCCATGAGATTTCAGGCTCAAGTCGTCTGCCAGTGAATTTAGTTTGCCTGGCAGGAATTGAGCTTGCAGGTTCACTTGGTAGCTCAAGGCTGTGTTCCACAGAGCCATGGCTAGTCTGCAGAGATGATAGGAGAAAGTTCCCCCCTGCTTGTTTATGTACCACATAACTGTGGTGTTGTCTATCTTTACCAATAGTTGTCCTGGAAGAATAAGGTCTTTGAAGGCTGTCCGAGCATTCTGTACAGCTAATATTTATTTTTGATTGATATGCAGGTGCATCTGTTTTGGGCTCCATTTGCCCTGAATGCACTGCCCTGCCATATGAGCCCCCCATGCATAGTCTGATGCTTCTGTTGTTAGGGCTTTGACGGCAGGGGGTACAGTGAAAGGGAATCCCTTGTTGTGGTAGCAGGCCTCTGCCCACCAAAGGAACTCTGCCCTTAGACAAAGAATGATCGTGATTATTGTTTCCAGGTCCTAAGAATGTTGACACCATAGACTTTTTAGATATCACTGAAGTTTCCTCATATGCAGTCTTGCACATGGAATTAACAGAATGCAAGATGGCTTACCGGATTTTCCTTGCAGATAGCTGGGTTTTTGTGCCAATAGGTTGAAGTAGGTTGTCAAATACACTTGTTTCTCTGGAGTGAGGAATGCCATCTGGGAAGTTGTGTTCAAGCTTGCTCCCAGGAATATAATCTGCTGGCAGGGTACTAGGTGTGATTTCTTGTCGTTGATGGTGTATCCCAGTGAGGTTAGGAGTGTCTTTACAAATGACAGGTGTTGTAATAGCAAGTCCTGACTTTCTGCCTGAATCAGGCAATCGTCCAAATATGGGTAAATCTGAATATTTCTGCCTGCAAAATGCAATGGCTGGAGCTAGGCACTTTGTGAATACCCTGGGCACAGTAGATAAGCCAAAGGGAAGTGCAGAGAACTGACAGTGCATGGAGTCCGCTCTGAAATGTAGGTACTGTCTGCAGGGTTCCCTTATTGGGATGTGCAGGTAAGCTTCTTTTAAGTCTAGGGTTGCCAGCCAGGCATCCTTGGCTAGCACAGGAAGAAGCTGTTGAAGAGTTAGCATTTTGAATTTTGGAACCACCAGAAAGGTGTTGAGAATAGACAGGTCCAGGATAGGATGCCAGGAGTTTTCTTTTCTGGGAACCAGGAAAAGTCTTGAATAAAAACCTGGTCTCCTTTGTTCTGCTGGGACAGGCTGAATAGCCCCAATACTGAGGAGAGACAGCACTCCGCCCACTGATTGGGGCGAGGTCTAGCCATCCACTTGGGGTTGGGAGTGAGTGGAAGTGGAATCTGTATCCTAGGGAAACTATGTTTAAAACCCATTTGTCCCGGGTAATGAGTTCCTAGTTTTATGCATGCAGGGCTAGCTTTCCTCCTCAGGGAGCGAGTAGCTGAGCAGGGCTTGGAAGAGTTAAGGATAAGTCATTGTGCCGTTTTTCCACAGGGGGGTGGCTTACTACTCCCTACTTTGGAAGTGGGAGCCCCCCACTGCTTAGATCTGTGCACAGCCCGAGACTGAAGTCTTGGTGGTCTGCTGCTCCTGGGTTTGGACTGAGAAGGCCTGGAAGGGACTGGAAAAGACAAGTTCTTTGAAGGCCAATGCCTACTGAATCTAAGAGGCTGTACTTGTAAGACATATTTAACAGTTTGCATAGACTTAGCTTTTTCCTCCATCCTTTTGAGGACGACTTCTGCTTTGTTGTCAAAAAGGCGCTCTTGGTTTAAGGGTGCATCCAGTAATTTAGCTTTAACATGATCTGGCAAGTTTTGTTTCTTAAGCCAAGCATGCCTTCTAAGTACAGACCCAGTGACAGCAGCCCTGCAAGATGCTTCTAAAGCATCAAAACCACATTGCAAAGTATGTTTACCAACTTGTTCAGCAGAATGCATTAACTCTTGCAAATCTTTGTGTTCAGCACAGTCAGGAATCAACATTACTTTCTGTTTAAGTAGTCCCATAATGTGCTGCTGATACTTTAACATATGAAACTGGCAATTTAAAGCCCTAATGGCCAGAGTAGCAGTAGTGTATACCTTCTTACCCCATCTGTCTAAAGCTCTAGAGGCCCTATCAGAAGGGGAAGGATTTTTGGAAGTAGTAGCGTTAATGCCTTTTGGTATTTGGGAAATGGTCTCTGGATCCGCAGTAGGATTCTTGAAGAGGAATTTGTGAGAGTCAGGTACTCTGTAGTACCTGTCAGGTTTCCTGGGAGCTGGAGGCAAAATGTCTGGGGGTAAGGCTGGATTCCAAGAAAACATCATCTACAATCTCCAGAACAGGAGTGATAGCTAGAGGCCTGTGCTGAGGCAGGAGTAAAAATTCCCCAAGTCTCTTTTTGGACTCAGAATAATCCTGGCTTTCCCAGCGGAAATGCTCCCTAAGGATATGCAAGGTTTCACCAAAGGAAAAATCTTCTGGAGGGGAAGCAGGGGGAATGGAGTCCTCTGCACCAGAATCCTCATAAGTAGATAAGGGTAAGTCCTGCTAGTCAGAAGGAACACAGTTATCAGATTCCTGATCAGAAGAATCAAAGAAAATCAGTTCTAGGTCTCTTAGAGGGGGAAGGCTGGCTTCCCCTAATTAAGGTAATAAGGTCTTCAGCCATTTTAATCATTTGTTTTTGAGGCATATGGGCCTGAGAATGTGGTTTGGTCATCTGTTTTCTAGGTGTAGTGTGCGCTTTAGGCCTGAGGAATTCAGTATTCTTAGCGTGAAACTAAGTCGTCGGTTTAATATGATAATCGGTAGGCCTGAATACACCCCCAGAAGCCGGTGCCTGCACAGTGGCTCCAGAGTCATCCAAGGTAGAGACATCCGCAGGTTCCATAGTCGAAGAAGCATCTTGCTGCATACCAGACTCCGAATGGGTCTCAGTAGAGGCCTGCGAATCTGTAGTAGTGGGTATCAGGGGCTGCGAAAGCGCCCGAGTACCGGCAGACTGGCAACTAGCTTAACGAAAGCATCGTCGGCAGTTTTGGACCTATGCGGTCTGTCTCTGTCTTTATCCTTATGTTTTTTTCGGAAGATCGGAAGTTGGATGGCTTAACGAAGCCATTTCAGAGTACGGGGATCGAGAACGAAAGTATTTGGCTACACAAATAGCCCGACGACGAATAGTTCGGGTGTTGAACTAGGCACAAAACAAACAGCAAGGGACGTTGTGGTCTGGGTCTAAACAGGTTATGCACTAAGAATGAAAATCTCTATGAGGTATTTGCTTTCCACAGGCAAGACAATTGTTAATTTTTTCTGACATCAGACAGAACAAGAAAAAAGGATCCCCAACGGGGTACTTATCTTTTTGAAGACTTCAAGTCTGAAACTTGAAAACGAAAATTTCAGGAGTCGGCCAACCGGCACTTGCGAACTGCTTCTGCTTCGGGCACCACACGGCAAGAAAGACTGATGTAATGGCGTTGGCTGCATATTTTGTACCCCTGATGTCCTGGCGTCATGTAAGTGGTGACAGCATCCGACACAGAAATCCAAAGACTCTGGTATTCAGGCCAGCTGAGAGCTACCTACAGGCAGATAACCCAAATGTGATGACTGCAACAGTGAAACACTAAGAACACATCAAGAAGTTGCTCAGATTTGAGAAAAGCCTTAGTCTTATCCAAATAATATCAGAGTTGTCTATGCAAATCCAAGGTGTGAAGAACCTTCTCATTGGCAGACTGTGGAGAAGGAAAAACGGAAGGCAAATTAATATACTGATTAAGAAACAACTCATTGACCACCTTGGGCACAAAAGAAGGATTAGTATGAAGGGACATAGTGTCCCTGTGAAAAAACTAAAAAGAGAACAGCCAAAACAACAGTCTTCAAAGTATAATACTGCAAGGAAGATGAAGCAACAGACTCAAAAAGGAGCCTGAATCAACTTTTCAAGAACAAAACTGAGGTGCCAGGAAGGTGGAATAGGCTTCCTGGGAGGCCTGATAGGAATGACGCTTTTAAGAAATTGACCTCAAACCTAGAGGCCCGAGGAGAGTTAAGGGCAGACAAGCAGAAATTGCTTATAAGTGAGCTTTAACTGAAGAATGCCAACCCAGCATGCAGCAAATCACACAAATAACAGAGAATCAGAAGAATCTCCATTAAAAAGGGAACTGGTTACGAGAAAAGCACCAGACAGAAACACTCTTCCATTTGGACAAATATGATTTCCTACTAGTGGGTTTTCTGGCCTCCTGTAGGTCCAAGTGTACTTCCTCAGGAAAGAGGTGCCAAAAGGGATCAAAACCCAATTACTCACAGTATCAGTTGAGTGGTGATTGGCCCTAGCAATGTGAAAAAGAAGGTGGAACCAATGCTGTAAGGCAAAAGGGAGTCACCAGCAAGATTCTGGGGGTGTCTTTACCTGATCTTGTGCAGGGCCTCAGAAGCACAGTAAGGGAAGGTGTACAGAAACAACCTCTTCCAAGGAAAGGACAGGGCATTCACCTTCCAAGCCAGAGTACTTGAGACTCTGGAAAAGAACATAGGAAGCGGTCTGTTCAGAGGGGAAGCAGAAAGATCTACTTAAGGAATACTCAGCCAATGGACATTGTCCAGAAACACAGCTCTCTAAAGCAGCCATTCATGCACGTGTGTGCTGGAACTGCTCAGAGAGTCTGCCACTATATTTCGCTCTGAAGGAACACAGACAACCTGAAGAAAGTCACTTGATACTGGACAGCTAGACCCCAGACCTGAAAAGTGAGCCTGTAATGAAGATAGGACCATGTCTCTCCACTTCCTTGTTGACATACACCACTGTGGCATTGTCTGTACAAACTTTGAGGGGCTAGGGAAGAGAAAGAATATGAAAGGCCTGAAGAGCTAGGAGGCAAGCTCTCATCTCCTTGGTGTTGATGTGGTCTGACCTCTGATGAAGAGGCCAGCAATCCTGGATCTTGAGAGAACTGAATGAAGCTCCCAGCCCCTGTTTGAGGCATTCAAAAATAGCTCTTGAGACAGGATGGAGGTTGGAAGAGAAATCCTGGGTTGAGAGAAAGCTGATGAATCCACCACAGAAACTGAAGCTTGAGACAGGGAAGGAAGGAAACTTGGAAATCCAGGGGATGGCAGTATTGAAGCCACACTGACTTGAGGTACCAATGGAGTTCTCATATGGAGCCTGGCCAGAGGCAACATATGAATGGTGGAAACCATAAATGAGAAGACCCTGAGAAAATCTCTGGATGTGAGGAAGAGGAGACTGACAAAAAAGCAATCAGAGAGACAGCACTGGGAGAAGGCAGGGATGCCAGAATGAGAATGTTCTGGATCCTGCAACAGAGGAAAAATATGATCCTGAGAAGGAACCAGGACTGACTTTGGAAAGTTTATGGTAAACTCCAGGCTTTGAAGCAGGGGAACTGTAAACTGGAGGTCCTGAAACAGAACACTGGGGGATGAAACCTGAAAGAGTGGGTCATTCAAATATGGAAACAGCTGAACTCCTTTCAACCTGCAAAAGGCAATGACAGGAGCAAGGCATTTGTTAAATATTCTTGGGGTGGTAGAGAGGCCAAAGGGTAAAGCAAAGAACTAAAAATGCAAGGAGGAAACAGTGAAACACAAACATTTTCTGAAAAGGGGATGGATGGAGATGTGAAGGTAGGTACCCTTAACATCCAGAGATACAAGAAATGCCTGAAGAAGAAGTAGGAGGAACAAAGATTGAAGGGATAACATCCATAAAGAGGGGACCTTTAGAAAGGTGTTGAGGTGAGAAAGATCCAGAATTGGTCTCCAGGTGCCTTCCTTCCTACGGACTAGAAACATTCTGCAATAAAAACTCTTCCCTTCCTGGGCAGGGGGCACAACCTTGATGGTGCCCTAGGCCAAAAGAACATGAAGCACCTCTAGAAAGAAAGGAAGGTGCTCCTGAGAAGGCTGAGGGATGCCCAGAAAGGGAGGAATAGACTTCCACGCAATGAAAAATCCCTGGCAGATAATGGACAAGACCAGAGAGTCTTGTGTATCCCTTAACCAATTTGAAAGATGCAGGGAAAAATAAAGGGACAAGGGAACCTGGCCAAGGGAAAAGGGAAGCAAAATGTCAAATGGAATCTGGCTTGTTCTGAAAAGGTGGTTTCTGAGAAACTGGGTCGAACCGAATTTTATCCTTGGATGGAGGGCAAGACAGTCTACGAACAAAAGCAGATTTGTAAGAATAATTCCTCTGAAATTTAGGGATAGGAGAAAAAAAATAGGTTTCAACTTCTGTAAGACTTTGCCCTTTTTCTGGAGGGATTTAAAGAGTTCAGCAGCAACAGAGCCAAAAAGATTTTTTATCATCAAGAGGAGCATCCAATAATTTGGCCTTAATGCCATCAGGAAAAGCCTGAAGATGAAGCCAAGAGTAACACCTCAAAACAGAACCAAAATGCATCAGCCCTAGAAGAAGCGGCAACTGCATCATAACTACACTTAATGGAGTGGCAAGCTACTTGAGAGGTAGAACCTAACAAGGAAAGGATCAAAACCTTCCCTTCAGACTCAAGGTGGTCAGAAACTACTTGAGAAAGATGGGCTAAAACATACCTAATATAAGTCTGGTAACTGATAGCTGTAAAAGCCAGGGTGGGAGCAGTATAAAGCTTTTTGCCCAGTCATTACAAGGCCCTACTATATTCGCCTAAAGGAAGCAGCTTGGTAGAAGGCAACAGCTTAGAGGGTTTTTGTCAGACTAGACAGACATCACAGAAGGATCTGCAGGAGGACATTTATACAAGCGCCTTACAATATCTGTCAGGTTTCTTGGGGGCTGAAGGCTGAGAATTGGGGGGGGGGTAACAGAAATAACAGAAGTTACAGAAAAGATATCTAAAAAGGCAGCTAGAACATGGGGAACAGCAGAGGGCTTGGGAGACTCCATCCATCTAAAGTGAAGAAGTGTCCCCAAAGGATAGTTCTTCTAAAGGATAATCTGGACTGATAGAATCCTCTTCTTCCTCGGACCCATAGTCCAAAGGAGAAGGGATCTGAGAAGAGAATGCCAAGGACTCTTCCCCAGAATCCAGTAGACCAGAGGGGAAGGAGGGAGGGAAACACTGCATCAGCGAACACACTCAAACATCTACATTTATGGTTAGTGCACACACCTGTAATATGTTCACGTTTCACTGCTGCAATCCTGACTTGTGGGATGATTCCCAAAGCTGAAAGAAGAGTGGATGGAAGTGTCCTTACAACATTAGGAGTCTTCTTACAAGGACGGCTGTAGCAAAAGGAGATACAGTGGAGATCCACTTGGAGATGCTTTGTTCGGAAACTAGTTTTACCCCCAGATGTATTAGCAAAAGCCATAAACAGCTGGTCTGTTTTTCTGACACTAATGGTTCTATCCAAATAGTAAGGCAGTTGTCTAAGCAAATCCAAAGAATGAAGGATCCTTTCCTCCCTTGTTCTGGCGGGGTGAGGAAAGAATGTAGGCATACAATGTATGGTTTGATTTAAAGAAGTTTCTGTCACCACCTTATCTGGGTGGAAAATGATGAAGGGTTCCACACACACACAAGGGCCTGAAGTTCAGACACCCTTTGGGCAGAGGTAATGGCTATTAGGACATCTGTCTTCCAGGTAAAAAAATTTCATCTCAGCAGAAGCCGCTGGTTCAGAGGATGGATGGGTCAGTTTCTCCAGAATGAAACCGAGGTCCCAGGGAGGAACCAGAAGCTTTCTGGGAGGGTTAATGTGGACAACTCCTCTCAGAAACTGTTTCATAAAAGGGTTTTAAAAAAAAAAGGCCGAGAAGGCATACAGGCAGATATAGCTGAAGCATGGATTTTAATGGAGGAGAACAAGTGACCTTTTTCAAAAAGTCTGGACAAATATGACAAGATGAAAGGAATGTGACCTAGATGAAGGTTGTGTCTCTTTTGTCTGCACCAAAGGAGGAGTCTTTTCCATTTGGCGGAGTAACAAGTCCTACTGCTAGCTTTCCAGGTCTCTTTTAGAATGTCCAGGACCTGTTTGTTCAAGGAGTGGCCCCTTCTATGGGATCAAAGTATCATCAATGCTGGCAATCTTAGCGTCTGCAGGTTGAGGAGTAAAGCTTGCCTCTGTCCTGTGTTAGCAGAATGGTTCTCTGTGGCAGCTGCCATGGCTCTGTGCTGATTAAGCTGAATAATAGAGGGTACCAGTGCGGCTTCGGACAATCTGGGGCTATCAGAATAACTCAACCCCTATTTCCTTATTTTTAGTAATACCCTGGGGAGCAGTAGTTTTGGAGGGAAGACAAAGGAAAAGGTTTGTCCAAGTGAAAGAGAAGGTATCCATCTTCCAGGCTGACTTCATTTTGTTCTTGGACCAAACTTTTACAAGTGAGCATTTGCTTTGGTAGTAAAAAGGTCTACTAATGGTTCACCCCATTTTTCAGTTATGCTGAGAAAACCTTCCTGATGCAGTTGCTACTCATGGGGTTCTGGCAGGCTCCTGCTGAGGTGATCCACTAGCAGATTGCTTTCTTCCTGTAGATAGTGTGCCATGAAATGTAGCCATAGGGAGTGTGCTGGCTCCCAAACGTCCACCGCTACACAGCAAAGTGGGTAAGAGTGGGCTCCCCCATTTATGTACAGCATAACTGTGGTATTGTCCGTCTTCACCAGGACAACTCCGGGTTTCCATTTCTTTCAGAATACAATCAGGTCTTTTTAGACAGCCACAAGTTCTTTTAGATTAAGTGCTTGTTTTTGAACTTTGAGCCCCATCTGCCTTGAGTCTGGAAGCAGCTGAAGTGGGCTATCCAGGCTATTTCTGATGCATCTGTCATCAGAGTTTGGCCCTGAGAGATGAACCTGAAGGGGAGGCCCAGACTGAAGGAACATGTTTAGACCCACCAGGAAAACTCCTTCCAAAAGCAAGTTAGCAGTTTTATCTTGAAGGTGAAATATTGTGAACATTGGTACCACACATTTTTGATGTACCAGTGTAGTTTTCTTGTGCAGTGTGGCCAGGGGGATCATGAGAATGTAACAGCCAAGTATCCCAGGGCTCTGAGATACTCCCTGGCTGTGAAGTAATTCCTGGTGGAGAGCTTCTTGAAATTCAGGGTCAGGAAGTTGACCTTGTCCAGACGTAAGAAGGCCTTCTAAAGCACAGAGGTCAAGTAAAGCCCCCAGAAACACAGATCTGTTTGTGGGGTCTGTGAGATTTTTGTGTACTGATGGTGAACCCAACAGAGGTTAGAAGATTTGGGGTGTAAAGTAGGTCTGTTAAAAGTTTTTCCAGGCTTGTTGTCTGAATGAGGCAATCACCCAAGTAAGAATACATCTGAATTCCCTTCGTCCTGCAGAAGGGCATCACCAGGGTTAAGCATTTTGTGAAGACCCTGGGTGCAGTAGACCAGCCAAAGGGCAAAGCACAGAACTGATAGTGTGATACCTGCAATGAAGCATAAGAAGCTTATGCGCGACTCTTCTATGGAAATATGGAGGTAAACATCTTTTAGGTCCAAGGTAACCATGAAGGAAAGGTAACCATGAAGGCATTGGGGGAGATCACTGGCAGTAATTTTTGAAGAGTTAGCATCTTGAATTTCAGAACCTGTAAGAATTGGTTGAGCCTTGACAGGTCCAGAATTTGCCTCCAGGTACCTTTTTTTCTGGGCACAAAGTAAGAGTCTGGAGTAAAAACCTTTTCCTTGTAAGTCTTCTAGTATAGGCTCCACAGAGCCTTGAGAGCACAGTAGATCTGTTTGGGTCAAGACCTTTGGTTTGCAGGAATGTCTGAAAAGCTGAATGTATCGGGGGTTGTTTGAACTTGAGTTTGCAACCCCTTAGAATGATGTTTGGCACTCACTGGTACCTTGTAATGAGAGCCCAGTTCCTGCAGAACAGCGACCGTCTCCCCCCCTCCCCAAACCTGGGTGGAGGATGGGGGTAGGAAGTACCACACGAGAGTCAGGGTTTCTCCCTGCTAGACACCTGGAAACGTAATCACCCAGGTCTACTGGAGTCAGTTTCCCCATTGTTTGGGCTAATGTTGTGGTCTTTGGCTCCTTTCCCTACAGGATTTCCTTTGCCTAAGCTTAGAATGAGAGACTGAAAAGGACCAATGCTTGGTAAAGTAATTTCGGCTGAAACGAGGGGGTTGGACCTGAAGAAAGTCCTTGACTGTCGACAATGACTTCGCCTTAGCCTTATCCTTCATTTTCTTAAGGACAGCTTTAGCCTTAGGATCAAAGAGAAAATCTTTATCTAATGGGGTATCAAGACGACTGGATTTGACATGTTCTGGAAGGGACTGCTCCCTCAGCCAGGCATGTCTTCTGATGACGAATCCTGTGGATGCTGCCCTGCTGGAGGTTTCCAAGGCATTACAGCCCCAATGCAGAGTGTGTTTAGCTATCCAAGAGCAGGAGTTGCATAGATCTATTAATTCTTTTCAGAGACTCTTATTCGATACCCAGTTTGTTTCATCTGCTCAAGACTAGTTCCCTGGTACTTGACCATATGAAACCAGCAATTCAAAGCCCTCATGACAATGTTAGCAGAGGTGTAGACTTTCTTTCCAAATCTAAGGTTTTGATTTCCTCGTCAGTAGGCAAGGGACTTTTGGTAGACCTAGCTTTTACTCCCTTAGGGCCTGCAGTCAGAATCTCAAGGTCTGCCACAAGGCTCTTAAAAAGGTGTTTGTGGAAATCTAAAACCCAGTGAGGTTTTCGAGGAGAGGGGGCAGACAATCTGGTTGAAGAAAGTCCTTGACTGTCTACATGGACAGCCTTATCCTTCATTTTCTTAAGGACAGCTTTAGCCTTAGTATCAAAGAGAAAATCTTTGTCTAATGGGGCATCAAGACGACTGGATTTGACATGTTCTGGAAGGGACTGCTCCCTCATCAGGCATGTCTTCTGATGACGAATCCTGTGGATGCTGCCCTGCTAGAGGTTTCCAAGGCATTACAGAGTGTTTAGTTATCCAAGAACAGGAGTTCATAGATCTACTAATTCTTTTCAAAGACCCATTTATTCGATGCCCATCAGTTTGTTTCATCTGTCAAGAATAGCTCCCTAGTACCTGACCATATGAAAAGTACAGTTGTATACACTTCATAAATGTAGATGTTTGAGTGTATTCACTGTTGCAGTCCTCACATTTGGGTCATCACTGCCAGGGTAGCCCTCGGCCAGCCCGAATACCAGAGACTTCGTATTTCTGCGTCGGTTGCTGTCGCTCCAGGACTGACATCAGGTTGTCAGTAGTATAAAGTAAGGCAGCTGACGTCAATACATAAGTTTTTCTTGCCCTAAACTATCAGGTGCCCCCAAGTAGGGGTCATAAGAAAAGAGAATAAAAGAAGATGGAGGGAGGGAAACTAGGACTGCAACAGTGAATACACTCTTAAGTGTACATAACTGTACTACGTTCTTCGTGTTTCACTGTTGCAGTCCACACATTTGGGTTGATTCCCAAAGCTGAGGAAAAGGGTGGAGGCAGCAAAGGAAACTAGGGGCTGGCTAGGATGCCCTGCAAGACTGCAGAGGCAAACCCTGCCCTGGATTTGGAGAAGAGAGGCAGGTGGTAATGCTTGGTAAAAGTGTGAAAAGATGTCCAGGTGGCAGCCTCCAGGATGTCCCTGGTGGGGATTCCTCTGAGAAAACCTGCAGAGGTGGAGGCTGCGCTGGTGGAGTGCATACTGACCCCCTTGGGAGGAGGCTTTCCATGTTGTTTGTAGCAGAAATGGATGCAGTGTGCTATCCATTTGGATATGGTTTGTTTGGAGATGGATTTGCCTTCTGCCCCTGTAGCAAAGCTAACCAGAAGTTGATCCGACTTTCTGAAGGGTTTAGTCCTGTCCAGAGTGAATCTGAGCTGTCTGTGCACATCTAAAGAGTGCAGAATCCTTTCCCCCTTGTTTTGAGGATTGGGAAAAAAGTGAGCAAATGAATGGATTGGTTGAGAGCCACACTGGACACCACCTTGGGCATGAAGGATGGGCAAGTTCTGAGGGATACCCTGTCAGCATGGAAAATGATGAAGGGTTCCCCATCCATGAGCGCTTGCAGCTCAGAGACTTTTCTGGCTGAAGTGATGGCCAGAAGGAATGCTGTTTTCCAGGAGAGAAATGTTAGCTCTGCAGAAGAAGCTGGTTCGAAGGGGGGGTGGGGGGGGGGTGGAGCTTTTCCAATACAAAGTTAAGGTCCCAAGCTGGAGCTGGCGACCTTCTGGGTGGCCTCAAGTTGCTAGCCCCTCTTAGCAACGGTTTGATCAAAGGGTGTGAAAAAAGGGGCTGCTCAGTGGGAAAATGAGCAGAAATAGCAGAGGCATGAATTTTTATTGAGGAGAAAAGAGAGGCCACTGTGTAAAAGATCAGCTAAATAATCCAATATGAAACGGAGGGAGGGTTGTGCCTTATTGGCTCCCTTAGCCTGGATCCAGGTGCAGAACCTTTTCCATTTGTCAGCATAAGACTTTCTGGTGTTAGGGCATCTGGCCTCACCTCACGGATAACATCTAGGACCTGTTTACTGAGGTTGGCAGATTGGTTCGGAGATATGGAATAAGCCAAGCTGCCAAATTGAATGTCTGCAATTGGGGATGCATGAATTCCCCTTCCCTCTGGGTCAGGAGGTTTGGGATCTGAGGAAAGTGCCATGGGGGCAGTAATGACAGGCTGCGCAGCAAGGGGTACCAGTGCTGCCGGGGCCAGTCTGGAGCTATCAGAATGGTCCTTGATTTTTCCTCCTTTATTTTGAAAAGTATTGTGGGGATGAGAGGTAGTGGAGGAAAGGCATAGACTGACAGATTGACCCAGGGGAAGGACAGGGCATCCACTTTCCAAGCCATGCAGTGATGCTCCATGGTGCAGAATTTGCTCAGCTGATGGTTGGTGTGGGAGGCAAAGACGACGACCTCCGGGGTGTCGCATTTCTGAGTTATCAGGGTGAAGGTTCTTCTGTTGAGCTGACACTCATGTGGGTCCAGAAGATTTCTGTTTAATTGGTCTGCCAGAGAGTTGAGAGAGCCTGGCAGGAATTGTGCTAACAGGTGGAGTTGC
The DNA here is from genome assembly GCF_019279795.1 of Protopterus annectens. NCBI lineage: Eukaryota > Metazoa > Chordata > Ceratodontiformes > Protopteridae > Protopterus > Protopterus annectens. Next base: position 525,867,981 of record NC_056748.1, read on the forward strand.
ATGGTAGAGGCTGTGTGCCAAAGGGTCATGGCCAGCCTGCATAGAGGGTAGGAGTGAGTCCCTCCCTGTTTGTTGATGTATCACATTACAGTGGTGTTGTCTGTTTTGATTAGGAGAGCCCCTGGAGAAAGAAGGGGCTTGAAAAGCTATCAATGTGTGCTGCACAGCCATCATCTCTTTTTGACAGATGTGCAAACGGATTTGCTGGGGTCTCCATTGGCCCTGTATGCACCTGCCATCCAGGTGTGCACCCCAAGCATAGTCTGATGTGCCTGTGGGTGAGGGTCTGGGTGGCGGGGGGTGGTGAGAAAGGCAGCCTCTTGTTGTGGAAGCATGCTGTTGCCCACCAAAGAAAATCTTTTTTGATGCAGAGAATTATAGGTAGAGAAGAGTTTCCATGTCTTGAGAGACTTGGCACCAAAGGCTTTTTAGGTACCACTGAAGTTTCCTCACATGCAGTCTGGCACATGGAATGAGTAGTATGCCAGATGCTATGAACCCCAGAGCTTGCAGGATTTTCCTTGGAGATAGCTGGGGCTTGGTGGCCAGTTGACAGAAGGAGGCTGTCTGGAAAATTTGTTTCTCTGGTGTAAGGTATGCCATCTGGGATGCTGTATGCAAGCTTGCTCTCAGGAAGATAATCCTTTATGGGCACCTGTTTGGATTTCTTTTCGGTGACTGTGTACCCTAGGGAGGTTATAAGGGTCTTGACAAAGGCCAGGTGCTTGGAGCAGCTTTTCCTGGCTGTTTGCCTTAATCAGGCAATCATCTAAGTTTGGGTAAATCTGAATATTTCTTTGTCTGCAAAAGGTAATGGCAGGAGCCAGACATTTTGTGAAAACTCTGGGAGCAGTGGATAAGCCAAAGGGAAGCACAGATAACTGAAAGTGCTGAGATCCTGCCCTGAAACAGAGGCATTTCCTGCAAGATTCCCCGATATGAATGTGGAGGTGTTAGTCCTTTAGATCTAGGGTGGTAGTAGCTGCTGGAGGGTGAGCATTTTGAAAATCACCAGGAAGGTGTTTAGAATGGATAGATAGAGTATAGGACACCAGGTGCCCTCTTTTCTGGGCACCAGGAAAAGTCTGGAGTAGAAACCTTGGCCTATCTGTTCTGCAGGAATGTGCCCTACTGCCTTCATTGAGAGCAGGGAAAGGATTTGCTTTTGAGCCTCTGCCCACTGATTTGGTGGTAGATCTGGGAACCCTTTTGGGGTTGAAAGGGTGTGGAAGGAAAATTTGTAACCCTGAGACACTATTTTCAGAACCGTCGTTGGTAATGGTGGCACAGGTGTTTGCAAGAAAGGAGAGTTTTCCTCCTAGGGTTACGTGAAGGTGGGCAGAGGGAGGGGGTGAGTCATTGTAAGTTCTTACCATAAGGGGGTGGCTTACAACTCCCTGGTTTTGAAGTAGAGGTAGTCCACTGCTTAGATTTCTGCATTCTCTGTGGCTGCTGTCTGGGGGTTTGGTTCCCCGGGATCTAGGCTGGATCAGTTTACTGGGAGCAGGAAAGGACCAGTGTTTAGTGGGACAATGCCTAGGTGGCTGGACCTGCAAGAAGTCCTTAACTGTTTGCATAGATTTTGCTTTTTCTTCCATCGCTTTAGGACCTCTTCTGCCTGAGTGCCAAATAAGTTATTTTTGTTCAAGGAGGAATCCCACAATTGTGAAGGCGCAGGGGTTCACTAAGATCTGCCTTCTAATACAATAGTGCTGCTAGCTGAGAATGAAAATTCAGGTTCAAAAGGCACAACATGACAGAGAGGGCTTGGGAGACTCCATCCATCTAAAGTGAAGAAGTGTCCCCAAAGGATAGTTCTTCTAAAGGATAATCTGGACTGATAGAATCCTCTTCTTCCTCGGACCCATAGTCCAAAGGAGAAGGGATCTGAGAAGAGAATGCCAAGGACTCTTCCCCAGAATCCAGTAGACCAGAGGGGAAGGAGGAAGGGAAACACTGCATCAGCGAACACACTCAAACATCTACATTTATGGTTAGTGCACACACCTGTAATATGTTCACGTTTCACTGCTGCAATCCTGACTTGTGGGATGATTCCCAAAGCTGAAAGAAGAGTGGATGGAAGTGTCCTTACAACATTAGGAGTCTTCTTACAAGGACGGCTGTAGCAAAAGGAGATACAGTGGAGATCCACTTGGAGATGGTTTGTTCAGAAACTGGTTTTACCCCCAGATGTATTAGCAAAAGCCATAAACAGCTGGTCTGTTTTTCTGACACTAATGGTTCTATCCAAATAGTAAGGCAGTTGCCTAAGCAAATCCAAAGAATGAAGGATCCTTTCCTCCCTTGTTTTGGCGGGGTGAGGAAAGAATGTAGGCATACAATGTATGGTTTGATTTAAAGAAGTTTCTGTCACTACCTTATCTGGGTGGAAAATGATGAAGGGGTCCACACACACACAAGGGCCTGAAGCTCAGACACCCTTTGGGCAGAGGTAATGGCTATTAGGACATCCGTCTTCCAGGTAAAAAAATTTCATCTCAGCAGAAGCCGCTGGTTCAGAGGATGGATGGGTAAGTTTCTCCAGAATGAAACTGAGGTCCCAGGGAGGAACCAGAAACTTTCTAGGAGGGTTAATGTGGACAACTCCTCTCAGAAACTGTTTTATAAAAGGGTTTTAAAAAAAAAAAAAAAAAAAAAAAGAAAAAAAGGCTGAGAAGGCATACAGGCAGATATAGCTGAAGCATGGATTTTAATGGAGGAGAACAAGTGACCTTTTTCAAAAAGTCTGGACAAATATGACAAGATGAAAGGAATGTGACCTAGATGAAGGTTGTGTCTCTTTTGTCTGCACCAAAGGAGGAATCTTTTCCATTTGGCGAGTAACAAGTCCTACTTGTAAACCTGTCAGTAGAAGCCAAGGAGACAGATGAAAGTGTGTCCTTCGGACAAAGTATTCCTGCAAGATTCCCCGATATGAATGTGGAGGTGTTAGTCCTTTAGATCTAGGGTGGTAGTAGCTGCTGGAGGGTGAGCATTTTGAAAATCACCAGGAAGGTGTTTAGAATGGATAGATAGAGTATAGGACACCAGGTGCCCTCTTTTCTGGGCACCAGGAAAAGTCTGGAGTAGAAACCTTGGCCTATCTGTTCTGCAGGAATGTGCCCTACTGCCTTCATTGAGAGCAGGGAAAGGATTTGCTTTTGAGCCTCTGCCCACTGATTTGGTGGTAGATCTGGGAACCCTTTTGGGGTTGAAAGGGTGTGGAAGGAAAATTTGTAACCCTGAGACACTATTTTCAGAACCGTCGTTGGTAATGGTGGCACAGGTGTTTGCAAGAAAGGAGAGTTTTCCTCCTAGGGTTACGTGAAGGTGGGCAGAGGGAGGGGGTGAGTCATTGTAAGTTCTTACCATAAGGGGGTGGCTTACAACTCCCTGGTTTTGAAGTAGAGGTAGTCCACTGCTTAGATTTCTGCATTCTCTGTGGCTGCTGTCTGGGGGGGGGGGTTTGGTTCCCCGGGATCTAGGCTGGACCAGTTTACTGGGAGCAGGAAAGGACCAGTGTTTAGTGGGACAATGCCTAGGTGGCTGGACCTGCAAGAAGTCCTTAACTGTTTGCATAGATTTTGCTTTTTCTTCCATCGCTTTAGGACCTCTTCTGCCTGAGTGCCAAATAAGTTATTTTTGTTCAAGGAGGAATCCCACAATTTAGATATGACATAGTCTGGCACGGGCTGTTCCTTAAGCCATGCATGCCTTCTAATGACAGATCCAGTGACTGCTGCCCTGAAAAAGCTTCTAAGGTGTCAAAACCACAGTGCAAAGTGTGTTTAGTTACTTGACTTGCAGACTGTATTAACTCTTGTAATTCTTTTAGATTCTGGCCAATCAGGAAAGGAAGACGTCTTTTGTTTAAGGAGTTCCAGGGTATGTTGCTGAAATTTCACCAAGAGCGGCTGAGGCGTATACTTTTTTACTCCATCTGTCCAGTGCTTGGGAATCCCTATTTGAGGGGGTAGGATTCTTAGCAGAGGTTGCTTTAACTCCTTTAGGCCCTTGAAAAATTACCTCAGGGTCAGCAGTAGGATTCTTAGAGAGAATTTTGTGCGAGTCAGGGACCCTATAGTACCAGTCTGGTTTTCTGGGTGCAGGAGGGAGGGTATCATGAGTCGAGCTGGATTCCAGGAAAACATCCTCCACAACATCCAGGAATGGGGGGATGGCCAAAGGTCTGTGCTGTGGAAGATCTAGGCATTCCCGAGTTTCTTTTTAGACTGTGGGTAGTCTTGACTCTCCCACTGGAAATGCTCCCTTAAGGTATGCAGGGTTTCCCCAAAGGAAAAATCCTCTGGGGAGACGCTGAAGGAATGGAATCCTCCACATCAGAATCCTCATAAGTAGAGAGGGGCTGTACGTCTTCATATTCAGATACATCAGATTAATCTGACTCTTGTTCAGACAGGACTTCAGGGGACAGATCTCTTTTCCTTTTGGAGGGGGGTAGCTTGGCTTCCCCTGATCAGCATGATAAGGTCTTCTGCCATTTTAAGCATCTGAGACTGAGGCAAGGAAGCAGGTGCCTGAGAGTGGGTCATCTGTTTCTAGGGTGTGGTTCAAACCCTGGGCCTTAGAAAGTCAAGTCATTTTTAAAAGAACGGTAGTCCCGAAAGAAGACATCGTTTCTGTCGTGAATCGGTAGTACAAAGGACTTCTTCGGAAGCCTGTACCTGCTCAGCAGCTCTGGACCCATCCAAGGTAGAGACGACCGCAGGATCCTTAGTCGAAAAAGAGTTTTGCGGCATACCAGACTCCGAAAGGGTCTCAGTAGTGGCCTGCGAATCCACAGAAGTGGGCATCAGGGGCAGAGAAAGTGTCTCATTGAGGACCGGAGAACTGACGACTAGCTTAATGGAAGCGTCATTGGAAGGTTTGGACTTATGTGGTCTGTCACTGTCTTTATCTTTACATTTTTTCAGAAGATGTGCTGTTGAATGGCTTACCGAAGCCATATCGGAGTTCGAAAACTGTAAGCGAAAATATCTGACTACAATAAGGGCCCAATGACAGATCATTCTGGTATTGAACAAAGCACAGAAGCGACAGCAGGGGACGTCGTGGTCTGGGCCTAAACAAGTGACACAGTAAGAATGAAAGTCTCAGTGTGGTATTTGCTTTCCACAGGCAAGACAAAACTTTTTCTGACATGGGTTAGTACAAGAAAAAAGAATCCCCAACGGGGTACTTAGCTTTAGAAGACTTCAACTTCAATTCCAGTAAACGAAAACTCAGGTAGCGGCCGACCGACACTTGTACAAACTGCTTCTGCTTTGGGCTCCACGGCAAGAAAGACTGATGTAATGGCGTCAGCTGCCTTACTTTATACTACTGACAACCTGATGTCAGTCCTGGAGGGACAGCAACAGACGCAGAAATACTAAGTCTCTGGTATTCGGGCCGGCCGAGGGCTACCATGGCAAGGAAAACCCAAATGTGAGGACTGCAACAGTGAAACATGAACATCCAGCAGTTCAAAGCCCTCGTGACAAGGGTAGCAGAGATGTAGACTTTCTTTCCAAATCTAAGCTTTTGTTTTCCTTGTCAGTAGGCAAGGGAATTTTGGTAGAGCTAGCTTTTGCTCCCTTGGGGCCTGGAGTCACAATCTCAAGGTCTGCCACAAGGCTCTTAAAAAGGTGTTTTGTGGGAATCTGAAACCCTGTGAAATCTGTCAGGTTTTCGAGGAGTGGGGACAGACAGTCTGGTTGCAAGAAAGAATCCAGGAAGACATTGTCTACCACCTCCAAGTATGGTAAGGGGCTTGTGCTAATAGAGATTAAGAAATTCCCTAATCCTCTTCTTGGACTGGGGGTAGTCATAAGCTTCTCATTTGAAGTGTTCCCTCACGATATGCAAAGATTCCCCAAAGGGAATATCCTCCGGGGATGAGGCAAGGTTCTTCTCGGAGTCAGAAAACCCATAGGAAGCAATGGATGCACCCCCCCTCAAAGGTGGATTCTTCCTGATTATATTCATTACCTGAAGCCAAAGAATCAAAAACTTCTTCTGGAGAAGTGTCCCTTTATCTTTTACCTGGGGAGGACTCAAGGTGAGGAAGGCATCCAGATCTAAGGAGATCAAATCCTAAGCCAACATAACAAGGTCTTGCTGTTAGGCCTGAGAGAGGAAGCTAGTAGGCCTAGGAACACAAGGTGAGGAAGGCATCCAGATCTAAGGAGATCAAATCTTAAGCCAACCTAACAAGGTCTAGCTGTTAGGCCTGAGAGAGGAAGCTACTAGGCCTAGGCTGAGACAAGAAAGGATAAGTTTTCCTGTGAGCAGCCTTTGATTTTGGTCTAAGGCCAACCTCTGCACCGAGAGGGACAACTGACTCCAGCAAGCAGTAAGCCAAAGAAATCTCCTGATGATGTGAAGGACCATCATCAGTCTTTGAACGGCCATTGGAAGCAGAAGCCTGCATATCAGTCCTAAACCTAACCAACGAACCACGTCCTTCAGCTTGAAAGGATGAAGAGGGACCCGAAGGCATTTCGGATTCTGAACAGGTCTCAGAGGCCTGTGCCACCACCTCAGTCATGGAAGGCAGCTGCGAAGATGTCTCATCTTCTTTGATAATGACAAGACTAGGGAGGACTGGCCAATGGTGTGCAAGCATCATGTGACACCCTAACCTGAACTGCTTTTCCTTTTTCTGCCTATGGAGATTTACTTTAGCTTGATCAGCAGACAACACAGTACTCAAATGGCCTGATGACTCACTAAGATGTTTTGCTGGAATCTCGGCCCTACACTTTACAGTTCTGCTATTAAAGCTAGCACAAAACTGACAGTAGGGGACGTAATGTTCCAACCCCAAACACGTCGCACACAAAGTGAAAGTCCTGGTGTGGTATTTGCTTGCCACAGCGGAGACAGTTAACTTTCTCTGACATTAGTCAAAAATCACATTAAAAGGTTCCCCAACAGGGTACTTAGCTTTTAGGTGTCTTCCTTCTCTGGTGCGGACTGACCAATGCACTGAATACCCCTCTGTTTTGGAATAAGATGGCAAAACAGAACTGAGGTCATGGCACCAGCTGACTCCCTTTATACCCAAACATAGTGGTGTCGAATTGGGCATCAGATGGCTCCTGGAGGTGGGAAAGAGTCTCTAGTAGTCAGGATGGCCAAGAGCTTCCATGGCAGGAAATCCCATAAGTCAGGACTGCAATAAGTGAAACACGAAGAATATCACCAATGGGGAGAGTTTATACAGGTCTTATAAATCATCTTATAGTAGTACATGCTAGGAGGGCATCACTGTGGCATACTGGATACCAAGAAACTTACTAACATGCTTTTTTAAGGCACATATTACTAGATGGGTGTTCATGCTTCAGACATGACAGAAAGCGTAAAATACCTTTTGACGTAGAATATGTGCACCAAACATGACAGAAAAACATTGCATAAAATAAGAGAAATCATATAGAAACACTTGCTATGATAATCTTAATAAAGAGGGCTGTAACAAATAGAGGACTGCCTCTCAGGGTGGTAGTGGTGGTGGTGGTTCACCTGGAGTCAGCAGCAGTATGAAGAACAAAGGAAGACCCAAAGTGAAGAAAGTACAGACAAGGATATAACAGCTGGCCAGCTTCCAAAGCTTCAGGGCACCCTCCACATGCATAAAATGTTAGGCAGCTCAAGCTGAGCTGACTAAAAGGCAAGTTTAGGTGCACAGCCCCTCAGTGTTTTCCTTACAAGAGAGGCAGAGTCTGAGCCCTGAAAGGACAAAGCTGGGAAAACAAAAATAACCACATTCTGACAAACACCACACCAAAAATAAGGGGGGTGGAGGGAGAGAATGGTTATTTCCACAGTGATCATTTTAAACATCTATTGTTATGGCAAGTTCAACTTATAGAACTATACCATGTTCACTACACTGATCACTGGTGCAGTAGCTTTAGCTATATGGGTAAACTGGAGGTGAAAGGACAGCAAAAACGGCAAAAGACAGCTGTAATGAATGCTGGAATGGTAGGTAGACACAGTAGTTAGACCAGAAAATAGCGTAACAATATTTTTATTTCCGCTTTCGTCCGTAGACTTCTTCAGAATGAAATCAAAGAACACAGTCACTCTTTAAATACACGACTAATTAATACAATCATAAAATCAATTATCCAATTAATAGAATACATCTGATTAATAAAAAACTTTTAAATGACATATTTGAACGCAGAATAAAGCTTATAAGATATGTAAACATAATAAATCATCAGTTTTATCTATTCTCAATGCTTGATCTTTTATAAAACATTTCATGTTGATGGAATCATTAAGCCCTGGTGGTTTATCTGCCTTCAACTTTATTTGCCATTCTGCTTCCTTACACGCCAATGTGTTTTTAAATCTCTCAAACATCTATTACCTACATATAATACTGAGAATAAAAACTTATGGAATGCTTTACATATTAAAGAATGTTTATAAAGAGCATTCTTATCATCTTTAATTTTTATGCTATATAAATGTTCCCTGATCCTTACTCTTAATTCTCTTGTCGTCATGCCGACATAAAATGCCGGACATGATGAACAAAGAGCAATGTACACGACACCTACACTTCTACAATTTACATAACCTGGAACTGCTATAATTTTCTCTGATGTACATACAGCAATATAGGGACCTACTGAAATATACCTGCACATGTTGCAATCTTTGCAACAGTGCATGCCCTTCTTAGTTGTCTGCATGCCATAGTTGCCACTATTACGTTGTACTAATAACTTTTTTAAGTTTCTATCGCTTTGTACAAAACTGGTGCATCACCTAAAATATCAACCATTTCTGCATTACCCTTTATTATTTGCCAGTTTTAGAAATAATTTTCTTAATATGTTTATTATCCATGTTCATTCCAAGACTACAAATTGTATTTTGTTTCCAAGTGTCATTTTAAATCGCTCATGGACTCTAACATGTGTCCCTGTTGTATTTAATATAGGTGCAAAATCATTGCTACGTCTAGAAAGCACGGTATCCGCTGTATCATCCAATTGAGCAGCGGATAACCCCTATCTATAAATAATGATTTAATGAACAAAAATTCATCTATGACATCCGAATCTTTGGATGTCATCCTACTAACTCTGATGAACTGGCCTTTAGGAATATTGGCAATTACATGATTAGGATGCCCACTTCTATAATGTAAGTAGCCATTATTAAAAGTTTTCTTCCTATGTATGCTACTATGAATTCTATTCTCACAACAATCCCATTTTAAATTTACATCTAAGAAATCTACTGTAGCACCTTGTTCCCTATAATGAATTTAATATATGAGGATAAAGAATTGATGTAACTTGTAAATTCATTAATATTGACTCCATTTTGATCAACAATAAAAAATAAATCGTCGATAAAACGACACCAAAATACAATTTTAAATTTCTCAATTAATAAAGGCATGCATTGTTGCTCCCACAAAGCCATGACAACATTAGCATATGCTGGGGCAGCCGGGGACCCCATCGCTGCTCCCTTTATTTGTCTATAATAAATTTTTCAAAAGAAAAAAATTATTTTCTAAAATGATTTCAAGAAATCTACAAATTAAACTAACAGTATTTGTAGAAAACTCTTATAATGATTGGTCAAAAATTCCTTACTGCTTCAATTCCTAAATCTTGAGGAATACAAGTGTATAATGACACTACATCTGCAGTTAACATTACATGCCTATCAGGATGAAAAGAAAAAGTAGAAAGAAAAACATTTAATTTATCCAAAAAATGCCATGAATCTTTTAGATCTGAAACTTCTTTATGTACAGTAGGTCCCAATAAAGCATCTATTACTAAGGCCAGTCCTCAGTTATTGAATGGGATGAAGACACTATTGGTCTAAATGGTGGACTGGTCAATGATTTGTGACATTTCGGTATTCCAAAAAATACTCCTATACGTGGTTGTTCTATCACACAAAAATTATAGAGTTCGTGACTAATATCACCATCCATTAGGGCTTCATATAAGTATGAATGTATGTCACGCTGTCGCTATGTATCTCTGACAGCGTGACAACATTATATTCATCATTATTACTTAAAAGTTTTAAGATACCCTGAACATAATCTTCTTTAGTCATGACCACAATATTATTGCCCTTATCACTCTTCATAAACCTATATTTGGAACACAAACCCTGTAAATCTTTTAAAGCTTTATTTTCTTCACCTGAGAGATTATAAGTGCATTTACGTTTGCTGTTAAGTGTAGTATCTATATCTTGTATACACACTTCCTCAAAGGTATTTAAGGTATGATGTAACCTAGGACAAAAATTAGAAGGTTTTACAAATACTTTGTTAGTTGTAGGTACATCATGTAATAAATATCTTAAATTAAGCTTTCTTACATATTTTTTTACATCTAACACAGTATCTACATAATTGGCCTTACATTTAGGAACAAAATTCAGTCCCAAAGTCAAGATATTTTTTTCATGGACCGTAAAAACATGGTTGGTCAAATTAATGACACTAAAGTGCCCACCACATGAATCTAAATTTCGTCTCCCGATGACTGGGAGTTCAGAAAAGTTCTGCTCCTTGTTAGAACTGTTTTTACTGAGTTTAAATGCTTCTTATTTCCTGTGATATTCGAAGATGTAATTTGTTTGGGCCCAAGCTCTTGATTAGGGCCCATATTTAATTTATTAATACCCTCAGTATCAGAAGCATAAACACAGTTATTACTTTCAGAATCCAACACCGGATTTTTACTATTTTCACCCAATGGTTTGAGACATGAGCCTACATTATTGTTATCACCATGTATTTCCCTTGTTGCATTTGAAGCACATGGTTCAATATTTGAACCCAAAGATGGATTCTTCCGCCCAAAATTTCTATGCATAGTACCATTTGTCCTCATCTCATTAACACCAGTTCCGTTTGCTTTCATTTGATAAGTAGAACGATAGTCATTATTATTGACCCTATTATATTTAGTCATAGGAACAAAATTTGTAAATGCTGTATTTGATTCATATGCCTCTAAATCGCGTAACAGTTTGTTATGTTTGCGATTTATATTGTCTGTGACAGATTGTTCCAACTCTTGTGCCATGTTATCAAAAAATTCACTGTAACCATCATTATCAAAGCGCACTTTAAAAAACGCTTCCAAAGTTAGTATTTCCTGTTTCAACAGTTCCAACTTATTTGCATTATTCTCTACTAACAACTTTAAAAAATTCAGACCTGTTTCGTTAAAGAAGTTAGTCAGTGTACTAAAAAAAGAATCAGTGATTTGTACACCATTGGGGCATTTGAAGAAACGTAGCCCCTTTGGAATAATTTGCAGCTCTATACATCGAGAAAAATAACAATTCTCTAAGTGAATTGAATTGTACCTCTGTAATAACTTGACGAATTGTTCACGTTTCATATTAAAATCCCGATGCCCCAATGTATTCTTCACCGGAATACTTCCTTGCTTGCCCAACTTCTCGAACGGATTGTACGCACGGTCAAAGAAGTGACTCGCTGTCGCAGGACCAATGATGCGCTCTCTGTTCTTTCCGGAGTTGAGCGTGTCGGTGGAAGTGATGTTCCTACCGGTTGTAGGTGCGTTCTCTAAACAAATCACGGTATCATATTCGTGAAATGAACCAGCCGCCAACACAGGACTGGAAACCCTTGTCACACTGTCTTTAGCATTCGCAACCAAAATTTGTAGTGCTCCTTTGATTTCAGTCAGAGCGCTCACAAGTAAAGCTCCCAAATTAACTGATTCATCCGACGGAGTAGGATGAATACTCAAATTCAAAAGTGAATCTCCCGCTGCTTCTGCCATAGTGAGATAAAACTTCTAAACACCACACCAAAAAGCACAACAAGTAAAAAACAGCAAAAACGGCAAAAGACAGCTGTAATGAATGCTGGAATGGTAGGTAGACACAGTAGTTAGACCAGAAAATAGCGTAACAATATTTTTATTTCCGCTTTCGTCCGTAGACTTCTTCAGAATGAAATCCAAGAACACAGCTACTCATTAAATACACAACTAATTAATACAATCATAAAATCAATTATCCAATTAATTAAATACATCTTATTAATAAAAAACTTTTAAATGACATGAAATGTTTTATTAAAGATCAAGCATTGAGAATAGATAAAACTGATGATTTATTATGTTTACATATCTTATAAGCTTTATTATGCGTTCAAATATGTCATTTAAAAGTTTTTACACTACAAATTTTGGTTGCGAATGCTAAAGACAGTGTGACAAGGGTTTCCATTGGGGCATCGGGATTTTAATATGAAACGTGAACAATTCGTCAAGTTATTACAGAGGTACAATTCAATTCACTTAGAGAATTGTTATTTTTCTCGATGTATAGAGCTGCAAATTATTCCAAAGGGGCTACGTTTCTTCAAATGCCCCAATGGTGTACAAATCACTGATTCTTTTTTTAGTACACTGACTAACTTCTTCAACGAAACAGGTCTGAATTTTTTAAAGTTGTTAGTAGAGAATAATGCAAATAAGTTGGAACTGTTGAAACAGGAAATACTAACTTTGGAAGCGTTTTTTAAAGTGCGCTTTGATAATGATGGTTACAGTGAATTTTTTGATAACATGGCACAAGAGTTGGAACAATCTGTCACAGACAATATAAATCGCAAACATAACAAACTGTTACGCGATTTAGAGGCATACGAATCAAATACAGCATTTACAAATTTTGTTCCTATGACTAAATATAATAGGGCTAATAATAATGACTATCGTTCTACTTATCAAATGAAAACAAACGGAACTGGTGTTAATGAAACGAGGACAAATGGTACTATGCATAGAGATTTTGGGCGGAAGAATCCGTCTTTGGGTTCAAATATTGAACCATGTGCTTCAAATGCAATAAGGCAAATACATGGTGATAACAATATTGTAGGCTCATGTCTGAAACCATTGTGTGAAAATAGTAAAAATCCTGTGGTGGATTCTGAAAGTAATAACTGTGTTTATGCTTCTGATACTGAGTGTATTAATAAATCAAATATGGGTCCTAATCAACAGCTTGGGCCCAAACAAACTACATCTTCGAATATCACAGGAAATAAGAAGCATTTAAACTCAGTAAAAACAGTTCTAACAAGGAGCAGGACTTTTCTGAACTCCCAGTCATCGGGAGACGAAATTTAGATTCATGTGGTGGGCACTTTAGTGTCATTAATTTGACCAACCATGTTTTTACGGTCCATGAAAAAAATATCTTGACTTTGGGACTGAATTTTGTTCCTAAATGTAAGGCCAATTATGTAGATACTGTGTTAGATGTAAAAAAATATGTAAGAAAGCTTAATTTAAGATATTTATTACATGATGTACCTACAACTAACAAAGTATTTGTAAAACCTTCTAATTTTTGTCCTAGGTTACATCATACCTTAAATACCTTTGAGGAAGTGTGTATACAAGATATAGATACTACACTTAACAGCAAACGTAAATGCACTTATAATCTCTCAGGTGAAGAAAATAAAGCTTTAAAAGATTTACAGGGTTTGTGTTCCAAATATAGGTTTATGAAGAGTGATAAGGGCAATAATATTGTGGTCATGACTAAAGAAGATTATGTTCAGGGTATCTTAAAACTTTTAAGTAATAATGATGAATATAATGTTGTCACGCTGTCAGAGATACATAAGCGACAGCGTGACATACATTCATACTTATATGAAGCCCTAATGGATGGTGATATTAGTCACGAACTCTATAATTTTTGTGTGATAGAACAACCACGTATAGGAGTATTTTTTGGAATACCGAAATGTCACAAATCATTGACCAGTCCACCATTTAGACCAATAGTGTCTTCATCCCATTCAATAACTGAGGGACTGGCCTTAGTAATAGATGCTTTATTGGGACCTACTGTACATAAAGAAGTTTCGTATCTAAAAGATTCATGGCATTTTTTGGATAAATTAAATGTTTTTCTTTCTACTTTTCCTTTTCATCCTGATAGGCATGTAATGTTAACCGCAGATGTAGTGTCATTATACACTTGTATTCCTCAAGATTTAGGAATTGAAGCAGTAAGGAATTTTTTGACCAATCATTATAAGAGTTTTTCTACAAATACTGTTAGTTTAATTTGTAGATTTCTTGAAATCATTTTAGAAAATAATTTTTTTCTTTTTGAAAAAATTTATTATAGACAAATAAAGGGAGCAGCGATGGGGTCCCCGGCTGCCCCAGCATATGCTAATGTTGTCATGGCTTTGTGGGAGCAACAATGCATGCCTTTATTAATTGAGAAATTTAAAATTGTATTTTGGTGTCGTTTTATCGACGATTTATTTTTTATTGTTGATCAAAATGGAGTCAATATTAATGAATTTACAAGTTACATCAATTCTTTATCCTCATATATTAAATTCATTATAGGGGAACAAGGTGCTACAGTAGATTTCTTAGATGTAAATTTAAAATGGGATTGTTGTGAGAATAGAATTCATAGTAGCATACATAGGAAGAAAACTTTTAATAATGGCTACTTACATTATAGAAGTGGGCATCCTAATCATGTAATTGCCAATATTCCTAAAGGCCAGTTCATCAGAGCCAGTAGGATGACATCCAAAGATTCGGATGTCATAGATGAATTTTTGTTCATTAAATCATTATTTATAGATAGGGGTTATCCGGCTGCTCAATTGGATGATACAGCGGATACCGTACTTTCTAGACGTAGCAATGATTTTGCACCTATATTAAATACAACAGGGACACATGTTAGAGTCCATGAACGATTTAAAAATGACACTTGGAAACAAAATACAATTTGTAGTCTTGGAATGAACATGGATAATAAACATATTAAGAAAATTATTTCTAAAAACTGGCAAATAATAAAGGGTAATGCAGAAATGGTTGATATTTTAGGTGATGCACCAGTTTTTGTACAAAGAAACGATAGAAACTTAAAAAAGTTATTAGTACAACGTAATAGTGGCAACTATGGCATGCAGACAACTAAGAAGGGCATGCACTGTTGCAAAGATTGCAACATGTGCAGGTATATTTCAGTAGGTCCCTATATTGCTGTATGTACATCAGAGAAAATTATAGCAGTTCCAGGTTATGTAAATTGTAGAAGTGTAGGTGTCGTGTACATTGCTCTTTGTTCATCATGTCCGGCATTTTATGTCGGCATGACGACAAGAGAATTAAGAGTAAGGATCAGGGAACATTTATATAGCATAAAAATCAAAGATGATAAGAATGCTCTTTATAAACATTCTTTAATGTGTAAAGCATTCCATAAGTTTTTATTTTCAGTATTATATGTAGGTAATAGATGTTTGAGGGAAGGGGATTTTAAAAACACATTGGCGTGTAAGGAAGCAGAATGGCAAATAAAGTTGAAGGCAGATAAACCACCAGGGCTTAATGATTCCATCAACATGAAATGTTTTATTAAAGATCAAGCATTGAGAATAGATAAAACTGATGATTTATTATGTTTACATATCTTATAAGCTTTATTCTGCGTTCAAATATGTCATTTAAAAGTTTTTTATTAATAAGATGTATTTAATTAATTGGATAATTGATTTTATGATTGTATTAATTAGTTGTGTATTTAATGAGTAGCTGTGTTCTTGGATTTCATTCTGAAGAAGTCTACGGACGAAAGCGGAAATAAAAATATTGTTACGCTATTTTCTGGTCTAACTACTGTGTCTACCTACCATTCCAGCATTCATTACAGCTGTCTTTTGCCGTTTTTGCTGTTTTTTACTTGTTGTGCTTTTTGGTGTGGTGTTTGGAGGTGAAAGGAGATGAATCCAGGAGCCCCGGGAGAATGGTCCTTGCAAAGCCTGATCTGGACCTAGAGAAGGAATCAAGCTGTTACAAAGCACTACAAGTATGTACAGAGGGACCAAGTTGCAGATTCTAGAATACTTAGAATCCAACTCTATCCAGAAGGTCATAGATGAAGCAAAGGCCCTGAAAGAGTGGGCCTTGATCTTGCCTGGAATAGTTTTGTTGTGGTAAATATAACAAAAGGTAATAGCCATAGACAACCATTTTGAAAGTCTTCTGACACAGATTATCCCTTCTTAACTTCATAAGAAATGAACTAATTCGAAGATGTGAAAGATTTAGTTATGTCACAACAGTAGCAGAGTTGTCTGCAGCCATCCAAGGTATGGAGAATCCTCTATACTTCATTTTCAGATTCAGGAAAGAAAAAGTACAGTTTTGTACCTACCATAAATGTAGATGTTCGAGTGCTAATACAGCTGCAGTAATCACATATGGGTTTTCTGCCGTCAGGCGGTCCCTCGGTCGGCCAAATTCCAAAGTCTTGGTCCGGCGTCGGTTGTCGTCGCATTCTCTTCTGACGTCAGTGAGGCCAGAGTATATAAGACACAGCCGACGCCATGTTCTTCAGTCTTTCTTGCCCCAGATGTCAGGTGCCCCCCGAAAGAAGGCAATACATAAATTATGCTTATATATATACATGTAATGCAATATAATCCAAAACAGTGGTTGCAAGCAAATAAACCTTAGAAGGATAACCCAGTCAGGCTGTATGAAGAGGTTGTTAGGCCCCATGCCTTTACCAAGTGGGGAAGGAGGGAGGAAACCTGTACTGCAGCTGTATTAGCACTCGAACATCTACATTTATGGTAGGTACAAAACTGTGCTATGTTCATCGTGCATACAGCTGCAGTAATCACAGATGGGTAGAATCCCAAAGCTAAGCACAGGGTGGTAGGTACTAGGAGGAACTGGGTTGAGCCAGAATGCCCTGCAAAACAGCAGTGGCAAAGCCTGCTCTTGTTCTGGAATATAAAGGCAGGTGGTAGTGTTTTGTGAAGGTATGTACAGAACTCCAAGTGGCTGCCTCCAGAATATCTTTGGTAGGAACTCCTCTGAGGAAGGCTGTAGAGGTAGCTGTGGCCCTGGTGGAGTGTGGTCTGATACCTGTAGGAACAGATTTCCCATGATAGGAATAACAAAACCGAATGCAGTGGCCTATCCACTTTGAAATAGTCTGCTTGGAAACTGGCTTCCCTTGAGCCCCTACAGCATAGGACACAAAGAGTTGTTCTGATTTCCTGAAGGACTTTGTTCTGTCCAAATAGTAACGTAGCTGCCTATGGATGTCTAAGGAATGTAGCAGCCTTTCCCCTTTGTTTTGAGGATTGGGGTAAAAGGTAGGAAGGTGTATGGCTTGATTTAAAGCTACCCTAGATACCACTTTAGGCATAAATGATGGGTTGGTACGAAGGGAGACCCTGTCCTGATGGAAAATTAGAAAGGGCTGCACCGCCATGAGGGCCTGTAATTCCGAAACTCTACGAGCTGAAGTGATAGCCAGAAGGAAGGCAGTTTTCCAGGACAAATATTGCAAATCTGTTGAGGCAGCTGGTTCAAAAGGAGGCAATGTTAATTTTTCTAGTATGTAGTTAAGATCCCAGGCTGGTATTGGTTGTTTCCTTGGTGGTCTAATATTCTTAGCCCCTCTGAGGAACTGTCGTAAGAGTGGGTGAGAAAATAAAGGAGGATCCGTGTTGTATTCTGCAGATATAGCTGAGGCATGGATTTTTATGGAGGAAAATGAAAGTCCACTGTTCAGCAGCTCAACTAGATACTGTAATACCTGAGGCAAGTTCAGTTTTCTTGGGTCCTGGCCTTTTTTCGCATTCCAAGAACAAAACCGCTTCCATTTTGCGGAGTAAGCTTTTCTAGTAGATGGTCTTCTGGCCTCCAAAATGACATCCTGCACCTCCTTGGAGAGTAGGGTCTGTTGTGGTGTTAAGGAATTTTCCATGCAGCGAGATTTAGTGTTTTCAGCTGGCTGTGGAGAGTTTTGTAACTGTGCTGAGTCAGCAGAAGTGGCATTAGAGGCAGGGACCAGGGAGAAGTATGTGTTAGGCTCCTCAGCAATGGGTACCAGTGTTGCCTTGGCCAATCTGGAGCAATCAGTATCATCTTCGGTCTGTCTGTTCTTGCTTTCAAAAGTACCTTGGGCAGAAGAGGCAGAGGTGGGAATGCGTAAACTGTCCATGCTGTCCAACTGAATGAAAGGGCGTCCACTCTCCAGGCCTTTGGATGAAAGGTCCTCGAACAAAACTTTTCCAATTGATGATTCCTGTGGGAGGCAAAAAGATCTATGTCTGGCCTCCCCCACACTTGGGTTATTTCTGCAAACATCTGCGGATGTAACTTCCATTCGTGTGGATCTGTCATATCTCTGCTTAATTTGTCTGCCAGCGTGTTTTCCAATCCTGGCAGGTACTGTGCTTGAAGTTCGATTTGCCATTCCAGAGCCAAGTTCCAAAGGGTCATGGCTAGTCTGCACAAGGGGTATGAATGTGTCCCTCCTTGTTTGTTTATGTACCACATTACTGTGGTGTTTTCTGTTCTTATGAGTAATTGTCCTGGATGCAGGAAGTCCTTGAAAGCTGTAATTGCATTTATTACTGCTAGCATTTCTTTTTGATTGATGTGGAGGTGCTTTTCTTTTTGGGACCATTTTCCCTGGATGCACCTGTCCGTCATGTGCGCCCCCCAAGCGTAATCTGAGGCGTCTGTGGTGATAACTTGCTCTGCTTGAGGCTTGCAGAATGGGAGGCCTGTGTTTGCTTGACATGCTTGGGCCCACCATAGAAATTCCTTTTGCAAACATGGAATTATTGGTAGTATTGTTTCCAAACTGTGACTGTGTTGAGACCATAGGTTTTTTAGGTACCACTGAAGTTTCCTCATATGCAGCTTTGCACATGGGATTAAAAGAATGCAAGATGCCATGAATCCCAGAGCCTGCAGGATTTTCCTTGCAGTCAGCCTGGTACTTTTTGCAAGTATTCTGAAGTACTGAGATAGTTGCCCTTGTTTTTCTGGCGTAAGATAGGCCATCTGGGTGTTTGTGTCCAAGTTGGCACCCAGGAAGGTTATTTTCTGAGCTGGTGTTAGCCTTGATTTCTCTTTGTTGATTGTGTATCCCAGAGCATGCAATAGCCGTGTCACATATGTCAGATGTTCCAGAAGTATGTGCTTGCTGTCCGCTTGGATCAGGCAGTCGTCCAAATAAGGGTAAATTTGTATCCCTTGAAGTCTGCAGTAGGCAATCACTGATGCCAGGCACTTTGTGAATACTCTGGGCGCACTAGATAAGCCAAAGGGCAATGCAGAGAATTGATAGTGGATTGAACCTGCAAGAAATCTGAGGTATCTTCTGCAACTTTGTCTGATTGGGACATGCAGGTATGCCTCCTTGAGGTCCAATGTTACCAGCCAAAACTCCTTGCCCAGCATGGGAAGAAGTTGCTGTAATGTGAGCATCTTGAATTTTGGTGCAGTAGAAATGTGTTTAGGATGGATAAGTCCAAAACGGGTCTCCAGTCGGTTCCTTTCCTTGGTACCAGAAAAAGCCTTGAATAAAAACCTTGACCTTGTTCGTGAGAAGGTACCTCTTGAATAGCTCTCATGCTTAAGAGCTTTGAAATTTGTAGTTGTGCCTCTGCCCTTAGATTCTGTGGCAGGTTTGGCATGCCTCTCATTTTTGGAAGAGTGTGGAAATTAAATTTGTAGCCTCTGTTTATAATGTCCAGGATCCATTTGTCTGTTGTGACAATATGCCAATTGTTTGCAAATAATGCTAGCTTTCCTCCCAAAGGTGCTGCCAGCTGAGACGTGCTTGGCATGGAAATGAGGGAGTCATTGGGTTTGCTTCCTGTATTGTTGTGCACTGTCCTCGCCACCTCTTGGCGCTGGAGTTTGCCATTGTCATCCTCTATATGATCCTTGTGATTGCCCTCTGCCCCTTGTGCATCTGTATCTACCTCTTTGGGGCTTGTCAGTGGCTGGAAAGAACCAGTTCTTTGAAGGCCAATTTCTGCTAAAACGTGGTGGTTGGACCTGGAAAAAAATTTTGACAGTTTGCATGGATTTGGCTTTTTCTTCCATTTTCCGTAATATCTCCTCAGCATTAGTACCAAACAGCACATCCTTTTGTAAAGGAGCATCTAGAAGTTTAGCTTTCACATGATCAGGCAAGTTTTGTTCTCTAAGCCAAGCATGTCTGCGAATGACTGATCCCGTAGCAGCCGCTCTACTAGAAGCCTCTAGGGCATCATAACCACATTGTAAAGTGTGTTTACCCACTTGCTCTGCACTATGCATCATATCCTGTAACTCCTTTAAATCTGGTTGTTCAGGTTGAGACATTTTGTTCCTTAATTGTGATAGTAGAAACTGTTGATATTTAAGCATATGAAACTGACAATTTAAGGCCCTCATGGCTAGGGTGGCCGAGGTATATACCTTTTTACCCCACCTTTCTAAAGATCTTGATTCCCTTTCTGCAGGAAGTGGATTCTTGGCAGTGGAGGCCTTCAATCCCTTGGGGCCTTGTGAAATGGTTTCAGGGTCAGAATTATGGTTTTTGAAGAGAAATTGGTGAGAGCTGGGTACTCTGTAATACCTATCAGGTTTGACTGGTGCAGGAGGCAGAGAATCTGGGTTAAGGCAAGCCTCCGAATAGACATCATCCAGTATGTCCAAAACAGGGGGTATAGCCAGAGGTCTGTGTTGAGGTAACAAAAGAAATTCCCTAAGTCTTTTCTTGGAATCTGAAAAGTCTTGGCCTTCCCAATGGAAGTGTTCCCTCAAGGTGTGCAAGGTTTCCCCAAAGGAAAAATCCTCAGGAGGGGATACAGAAGGGATGGACTGTTCTGCATCCGAATCCTCAAAAGGAGAGTAAGAGTGTTCCTCTGCATCAGAATGTTCTGATAAAATGGATCCCTGATCAGAAGAGGGGGAATCTTCCTCCACTCTGGGTCTCTTGTCTGGAGGGGGTTGAGAAACTCTGATAAGAGTAATTAAATCCTCAGCCATTTTAAGCATCTGTTTTTTTAGGCATGGGACCTGGAGATGGGCCCTGTGCAACAGGCCTCATGGGATGCCTGGCTGCTTTGGATTTAGTAAAGGCCTTAATTGAAAAAGAAGAGGAGGGCCTAAAGACACCATGGGTGGAGGTGGACCTATCCACATTAGTAGGCTCAACATTAGCAAAGGCTTCGGTTGTAGTCTGGGAAAGGGCCGAGGTCCCAGCGGTCTCGGGTACAGAGGACACCGCCAAAGGAGTGTCGTCGGTAGTCAGGGACTGCAAAGGCGTCTCGCTGAGAACCGGACCACGTGTAGCCTGTTTTGGCGTGGTGTCGGCGGGCCTCGCGTGTCTGTCCTTTTCCTTGCGTTTTTTGGACAAAACGGTAGTCTGAGTGTCCGACGACATTTTATAATCAAAAGCTTTACCAAAGTAGTGTTGGGCGAACTCCGCCCGACGCTTAATAGTGCGTTTATTGAAGGTAGCGCAAAAGCGACAGCCCGAGACGTCGTGGTCTGGGCCCAAACAAGGTATGCAGAGGGAATGGAAATCCTTATGCGGTATTTGCTTCCCACAAGAAATACAATTATTAACTTTTTCTGACATCGGTCTGAGGCAAGAAAAGTTTCCCCAATGGGGTACTTAGCTTTAATGAAGACTTCGGTTTCCAAAATTTTCGTAATTCAGGAGCTGGCCGACCGGCACTTGCGAACTGCTTCTGCTTCGGGCACCGCGCGGCAAAAAAGACTGGAGAACATGGCGTCGGCTGTGTTTTATATACTCTGGCCTCACTGACGTCAGAAGAGAATGCGACGACAACCGACGCCGGACCAAGACTTTGGAATTCGGCCGACCGAGGGACCGCCTGATGGCAGAAAACCCATATGTGATTACTGCAGCTGTATGCACGATGAACATCGGGGAGATTTGATAGTTTGACAAAGTAATCTCAGATACCACTTTAGGCATAAAATTAAAATTAGTTCTCAAAGAAACCATGTCCCTGTGGAAAAGGACATAGGACTCAACAGAAGAGCTTGCAAATCAGATACCTTTCTTGCAGAGGTCACAGAAACCAGTAAAATTAAGAACCTCAATTCAGCCAAGTTAGCTGGTTTAAATGCAGCAAGCGTTAGCTTCTCTAACACAAAATGAAATTCCCAAGGAAGGGCCACCAGTTTTCCTTTTGGCCTCTTATGCAAAACTCCTTTCAAAAGCATTTTAACCTGAGAATGCATTCACACAGAAAGATCTGTGGTCAAACGTGCTTAAATGGCCAATAAATGAACCTTGATGGGCTAAGAAAGGCCATAGGATAGTAACTCACAGAAATAATGTAAAACCATATAACAACTAGCCTTGAAAGAGTGCTGGTTATGTTGTTGGCACCAACTAGAAAACCTTTTGCATTTGTTAATATATTATTTCCTAGTAGCAGGCTTTCTTCCCTCCTTTAGTACCTACTGCATGCCGCCAGTCAACAGGTGCCTAAAGGGAATTAAGACCCTATCATCTAGGCAGTCAACTGCAGTTGATTGATGTTGGGAGTGTATATAACAGCCCTGTTCTTGTGGGAGTAGATCCAGGCTATGATGAAACTTGTGGTAACTGCCCCTGGCCATTTCCAGAAGAAGATAGAACCATGGTTTTCAGGACCAGAAGGGAGTCATCACAATGATCTTCCTTCTAAATCTTCAGATGTTCCCTGTATATTACTGGAAAGGGTGGAAAATCAGACAGGAACATTCCTGTCTACGGAAGAAAAAAGGCATCTGTCTTCCAGATCTTCTTGCATGGAACCCTGGAGTAGAATCTTGCCAGCTGACTGTTCAGAGAGGAGGCAAAGAGGTTTACTTGAGGAAATCCCCACAGGTGAATAAACTCTTGGAAGACCCCCCCCCCAATCTAGTTTCCATCTGTGAGGGTCTGTCATTGTCCTGCTCAGCTTTTCTGCCAAAAAACTTTGCAAATGGAATGTGAGATGCCTGCATAGCCGGTCTTAGGCATAGGCCAACTAGGTGGGCGCCACTCTAGCAGGGGTGCTTTTCCAGCATTTATTTGGAGTAGGTAGACCTGGATGGGGCCATCGGGTGATGTGGTGGGGGGTGCCATGGAGCCCTTGTGCCTAGGGCACCAGTTGATCTAAGGCCGCTCCTGGATGTCTCTGTGAAGCTCTATCCAGAGCTAACATGGCTACTCTGAAGAAGGAGTATGACCTGGTTCCCCCTTGCTTGTTAATGTACCACAGAGAGGCTCTAGGGACCAAAGATGATTCACAGTTGAGAGCCTTGATCGTGACAAGCATCTCTTACTTTTATGTGCTTGCGGCTGTCCCTAGTGTCCCACATGAAGATCCCTCCTGACACTGCTCACCCAAGCAAAGTTCAAGGCAACTGTGTTGAATGACTGCTTTGGAAAAGGGAGGGAGAAGGGGAAACCTGAATTTAGAGACACCTGTTGTCTCAACCAAGTGATTTCCCTTCTGACAAACTCCAGCACTGGGATCTGAAAAGACGGAGTTGGTGTTTGGACCAGAGACATCATATACCCCTGGTAAGACTCCACATGAGAAAGATGCAATGGTAGCATGAGAATCATAGATGCCATGAGACCCAAAATCCTGAGGTATTACCTCACAGTGACCAAAGTTTGAGTGGAACACTTTAGAAATACATAGAGACATATATCTATTTTTTCACGTAGAAGAAAAACACTTTTGAACTATAGTGTCTAGTTGACACCCCAGAAACACAATCCTGTCTGAAGGAGACAAGAAAGACTTGAATGTTCTCTTGGAATTCCAGTTTGTGTAACAGATCTCTTATTCAAGAGAGAGATTCCGGACACTTAGAAAAACTCTGCAAAGATAAACAAGTCATCTATACATGGGAAAAAAATGTGGATATTCTGTAGCCTGCAATGAGCTATAACTGGAGCTTGACACTTTGCAAACAATCTTGATGGAGTGGATAGTGATACAAACACACACAACCTTAAGAAACGCCTGAAATCTGTATGAATAGGAATGTGATAAGCATCTTTTAAAACCTAATGTTACACGGAAACATGAATGAAGAAGAGTCAATAGGTTGTGAAACAACATCATTTTGAATTTGGGCACTATCACAAATAGGTTTAGGAAAGAAAGCTCCAGAACTTGTTTGCAGTTATTTTCTTTTTTTGCACTAAACATCCTTGAAAAACACACTTTCCCACATGGGAAGGGGGAACTGGTTTTATCACTCCCTGGTACAGCAAGTGAGGAAAGACGGGTGGAAACGAGATCCAACAACATGTTTTAAGTGGAAGCAAGTAAATAAAAGAACACTGAATGCAATAAAAGTTTTCCTTTAACAAATAACCAGAATAAAATGTACAGGTTAAGCCCAGACTAAGACTAAACAGCGACTACAAGAAACCTCAGGATGTTCCACACCACAAAATTTATTACATAAAACGATATGCACTTTTGTTCATAAAATAATCCGGACTTCATCACAGCACAATGTGAATGGATACACAAGTACTTTTATATGTTCATACAATACACATCACTTGTAATTAAAGAGGTATTAACCAAATTAAAGAACCATATTCCTCCAAAGAAAATGAAAAACGTTAAGCATAATATACCCCGTATATATAATATAATGTATAATGTATAATACAATATAATGTACCTCCCCTAAGATTGAACATTGACCAAAAATAAGAAACAACAATCGAGAAGAATAAATACAAAACTTAGCCAATCTCAACTTTAAAATAGAATAAATGGATATATTAATACATGGTTTACGGGTTGCATCTAACTTAATCTGCCAATAAAGGGTGAAGATCCTATTTTGTAAAAAAAAAAAAAAAAGGTGACAATTTGAAAAATATTTTTGAACAGAATGCTTTAACAAACTTTTGGGATGGTACTCTAAATCTGGAGCTTGTGGGCAAAGTAAATACCTTTTGGAATGGGAGGGAATACAATTAGATAATATGTTACAAAGTAAATTTGCTTTTAGGCAAGGTAACCGACTCCCACTTTGTGGTTAATTTGCAAAACACCACACTTGTCCTGCATTTTAGGAGGATAAAACTAAACATCTCTCAGTAAAAAGCTTTATGAACATCTTTATGATATTAGAACTATGAACAATAGGAATACTCTTTATAAACACTCACTGGCCTGCCCAGATTCAAAACAAATGTTTTTCTCTATTTTGGACAAGGTTGACCTGTTTCTTAGGGCTGGGGCATGAGATACACATTGGGAATAAAGAGAACATTATTGGCAGATTAAATTAGAAGCAACTCGTAAACCGTGTATTAATGAAAACGTATTTATTCTAATTTAAAGTTGAGATCCAAGTTATAGGGTTAACACATTCCATTTATTCTTCTAGATACTGTTTTTATTGGCATTGTTTTTTTAACAACAAAACAAGCAAAAGTTTTTTTATTCCAAATGGATTATGCTTCTTATTTTTTGGCCAATGTTCAGTCTTAGGGGAGGTACATTATATTATACTATGGGTATATTATGCTTAACGTCGTTTTCTTTGGATGGATATGCTTCTTTAATTTGATCAATAACGCTTCAATTACAAATGTGTATCCATTTACATTGTGCTGTGATGAAGTCCAGATTATCTGTATGGATGAATATGCTTAGCCTTTTATGTAATAAATTTTGTGATGTGGAACATCCTGAGTTTTCTTGTGGTCACCACTATCTCTCTTTTTGTTTTTTGACCCCCCCCCCCCACACACACACACACACACACACACAGGGCTTCCTTTAGCAAATGAATGATCACAATGCAACATGAAAACTTGTAACCAAAGGCAATGGTGTATCTGGTTCTCATGTTCCTACGGACAAGAGCTGATAAGGGCAATAAAAATAGAATGCTTTTTTCTTTCAATGGCTAAAAGATAGTTTTCTGAAAGTATTCAAGTTGTTTTCTACATCTGGGAGAGGAATGAAGCCAAGACAAAAACAGGCAGCACTTAGTGTATGTAAAAGCACAGGCTGTACCATACGTCTTAGTATGGATAACCTTCATTATTGGTCAACTAAAGCTGCTGAGTGTAGCTGTCAATCCAGGACAACTGTTCCTATTAGGAGGATTAAATTTGAATATGTACATAGTTTTGCGAGCTTCTATTAAGTTAATAGGTCATGGGGGGGGTTGTTTGTTTGACGGTTTTCATTAAAATAAAAAGTCTTGTAAGATGCGACATAGGTTCAATTGGATATGATAAAAAACAGTTATATAAAAGATCAACCGTGTACATATGTAACACAAAAGCTGAAACTAGGCATTTAAAAAATGCTGTTATACATAACAGGTGGGAATAATAACTTCACATCATAATGCCAACACGTTCCATATTATCTTTGAACATGAATGGTCTCAAATATAAACAATGAAAGAGTGGTAAACTATATTAAGAAATGTAGATCGCAAATAGCTATGCTACAAGAGGTATATTTGGAAAGAACTGAGCATGTGAATTTGATAAAGAAAGATTTCAGAACACTTATTCAGTGGAATATCTGGGACGAAGGAAAAGGGAAGTATTTATGTTAATTGTTAGGGGAGCTCCAATAGTGATAGAGGAGGAAAAAGTTACATAGTAGTGGATTTGTAATAGTAAGGAGCAATTTCAAGGGAGAAGGAGTACGCTGGCATGTACTTATATTCCACCCAAAAACTGCTACAATAGAGCTTAAGAAAATGCTGGGAGAAATAATCAGCTTTCAGTAGGGAATATTACTTATAGGTGGGGACTGGAATTTGATTTTTTAACAGCGAGAATGTATCGGGGGGGGTGCTAAAAGGGAAAATATAACAAAAGAGGGTAGATTTTTGAAGAAATTTGTGAAAATATTTGGTATACAAGATGTGAATATACGTAGCAACAGAGAATTTGCATATTATTCTCCAAGGTACAAAACAGAGCTAGGCTATATAGAAATTACATTTCACAAGAACATGTGCATTTAAAGGAGAACTGCACCAACAGACTCAAAACACATTTATCTCATCATGGTTTGGGGTTTCCTACAATTTAACACCACTCTGGGACTATTTACAGGTTTTAAATATTTTATACATAATTTCTGAGTCTGACCACATGGGGTCTGGCATCTTGAAGTAATTCTGATCATTTAGCGTGCCTCTAGGTATCCCACAATGCAGTGCTTGTCTGTAAAAAAAATTACATCAAACAGGTCTCTTTCTTCCTAAAGCTGCTGTCACTGCATTGATTTTACATGCATAAAACTGACTGAAAGACAGCAGTGTAAGTAACATTTCATGCTGTTCAATGACTACTTAAAACACAAAGTGCAAAGCCACAGAACAGACTATCAAAGTGCTTTTTACTGCTGCTTCTTTTTAGAGTGGATAAACTGCAGTCTTCTGTGAAGCCTGAATTGTACTACTTTGACTCATCTCCAATCCCCCTTCACAACTAACTTCACTAGCTGTCAAAGTGCTAAGGGTAATTTAAGCCGTTACCTGCTGTGATTGACAGCTCACAGCAGGAGACTCGACTCTCGTGCTGTTTCCTTGTTCTAGCCTTTACTTTCTGTACGAGTAGGGGTGGATTTTTAGGACAGACGGTCGTGGTGATGTTAATTTGGGGAGGTAATTGGCCAGAAAACTGTGTACTCATTGACCTTGATGACATCAATGAACTGGAGACTGCAGCAAGCATTTCCAGGGTGGGATAGAAGTTTTTTTAAAGTGAAACCACCACAGTACAGTAAAGTACTGTTCTAGAAGAGAGAAACAGCAGAATTAATATATTTTAAATGCTGTATTGCTGTTTATTCATAGCAGGGACACTAAATAGGGAGAAAAGGACAGAGAAGTTGAGTATTTAATAACAGAATCCTGTTGTTGTCAAAAGTTTTGACAACATCCAATAACTATTTCAGATCACACACCAATAACTAAAATAAAAGCAGGATAATGAAATAAAAATGAGACACTGGCACTTATCCACTGATCTGTTAAACAGAGAAATTTAAGGAATAGGAAGTGGAAATTATTCTGGAATTATTAGGAAAGATAGAAACTTCTTCAGAAAATATAGCTATGGAGTGGGATAAATGAATGTGGAGTTTAAAAATGGTAGAAATAAAAGAAAGAGATATGGTTAAGAAGTAACAAGAGTTACTTAGAAGGACTGGCAAAAGTTAAAGTAATGCAGAATAGGGGGAACCTCACAGAACAAGAAGAGTTACAAGTCCAGGGTGCTAAACAGAAAGTATGGGATTACATCAATGATATGCAGGAGTATAGAAAGATGGCCAATTAAGCAACTGATTTAACTCCAGAGCACAAAAGCTTTTAGTACAATGGCTCGGGCAACAAAAAGTAGAAAGGGTTGTTGCCAAGCTTAGGGAGTGTATAACAAGGAAAATGACCAGAGATTTTGTAGAATATTCAAAATACTACTGAAACTTTATGAAAATCTGTACAAAGCACAGAAGTGTGGAAACCAAGAAAAGTAGCAACGGAAATGTTTACGGAAGAATTAAATTGGCCAAGGTTAGGGGCAGATGGGCACAATTACTAACAGCTAGGATAGGAGGAGATGACATAAAATGGTGATGTAGAACCAATCTAAAGGAAAGTCTCCAGGAATGCATGGCATGCCTGTGGAAGTTTGGAAGCGAGGAGGGAAGAAATTCATAAAGATCTGGAATATTTTGTTTAACAGCATTTCAAAAGGAGGTGAAGCACCAACATCCTGGAAGAAAGCTGCAGTGGCTGTAATACATAAAGATGGTAAAGCCCCATCAGATCCAGCTTCATATAGGCCCACTTCAGTTCTAAACCATGATTATAAAGTGTTTATATCTATAATGGCTAAACAATGGCAAAGGTGATGCTAAACATCGACAGATATAGCTCAATGTGTCTTTGTGGAAAGGATATAAACATGTGACAAGAGCAATGATGATCCAGAGGTAAATAAATGTAAGAAAATACCACTGTTGGTGGTGGTGGGTACTGACGCAGAAAAAACATATGACAGAGTAAGCTGGAATTTTACGAGTAGGCAATGGAAGCATTTGCATTCCCTGAAAAAAATAACCAGGTTAATTAGGAGAATGAGGGATGGGAGGTGAAAATTAAAGAGGGGAGGGTTTTTCTCTTGGACAAGTTAAGCAGAGGAACCAGTCAGGGTTGGCTTCTTTCCTCTATTATTTGTGTTTTATTTAGAATCACTGGGAAAGAAAATAAGGATACAATTGGTATAGGAATCAAGAAAAGTTGGCTTTATTTGCAGATATTTTGTACCAGATAAAAACCAGAAAAGGACATTTCAGTGTTGTGGAACATTCTGAGGCAGCTTCAAGAATTTTCAGGATACAAAATTAATGAATATAAAGCAGAGGCAACTGCTGTAAACTATGTACCCAAACACTAATTGGTTCAACAATACCCATATTTATGGTGATGTGATAAAATGAAGTACTTAGGAGTATGGATTAAAAAGGATTCTGTTATGACAACTAAGGATATGTGGGAAGAGACTAAAAAGATTGAAAGCTCTGTTTTACAGACATGTATAGCAAGATACAAGCAGTTAAAATGTTTTTAGTTCCTTTAGTTTTATAAACAGGTTAGACATTTTTTTATCAACCAGAGAAGAAGTTGCGGATAGGAATTAATAAAGAGTTGAAGGATCTTATCTGGGAGGGGAAGAGGGCAAGAATCAAGTGGGATAACCTCCTAAAAGAACAAGGTGGTCTGGGATTACCTGATTTGAAGGGGCATTTCAGAGCTGTACAGTTTAGGCTCATATGCATACCACATGCAGAAAGCTATAATTCAAAATGGAAAGGGATGATGATGAAAGCGAGAGAGAAAGCTCAGGAAATAAGGTAAGACTGGGATTTTGGGTGCAGATACTTAAGGAGAACAATAATCATACAGAATATTATATTCATAAAGTAGCAGAAAGTATTCTAAGAACAAAACCAGCACGCGAATGGAGAAAAAGATTCTAATCAATAAGATGACTGCAATTAGGGGTACACAGACTAGCCAAGAGGGGCAAAAATTTACCGAAGAAAAGAAACCAAGGTATTTGGAGCAAATAATTAGAGAAGGAAATGTAACAGAATAGGAACAGGCCAATAATTCACTTGGCCTACAGGCTAGAGATTGACAGCAATCCTTGACAGATAATGCAGAGTATAGGCAAAGAGAAATGAATAGGTGAGTCTGAAGTGAAAGACCAGCACTGATGGAGTTTTTACTAGAATCTAGCACAGAAGTTGCTGTTAAAAAAGGGGACAATTAATAGGGCATAAAAATATTGCATAACTATAGGAATCAGGAGGATGTTATAAAGGATTGGGAAGAGGGATTGGATAAGCAATTCACAAAGAAACAATGGGAGGATATGTGTCTGGTTCCCAATTATGCAACACAGTCTAGATTTAGGATCTTTGCTTGGAAGTGTCAGCATGGGTATTTTTATACCTCATGCAGACTTCCAAAAATTTTTTCCTCAGGTAGACTGCAAATATTGACACTGTGATGGGGAAGAGGAACATATTCTCTGGAGTGTAATGAGTTGGCAGACTTTAAAAATTCTCTGCAGACTACTCTGTCAGAAATGCAAAGTGAGCAAATTGGTTTAACTGAGAATTTTTTTTTTAGTTGTGATACAGAATTGGAATTGCCTAAACACATTACGGCCTTCAGTTTAATTCTTGTGGCTGCCAAGTACAGTCAGAGATAAAAGAATTAGAAGAGGGATATTTAGAAAAGGGTAGGAGCAAATTACATAGAAAAAAATGGGAATTATGGTAGCAATACATCCAGAATAATATTTTGGAGGAGGAATGAGGTCTGTGCGAAGGCAGGAACTGAATGATCTATGTAACGTTTGACTGACAGTGACTGTATAAAAAATATATAATGTTTGCAACTGAAAATGTCAATATGGTTTGTTTGCACTTATATAAATGTAAGATTATTGAATTATTGCTTATGACATAGACAAATACATTTTTTTAAATAAGATGCTGGGTGAGATAGGGGAGAAATGGCTCCTGATGGTACTGATAGCAGTATGCAGAGAAAAAAGTACATCCCAGATGACTGTAGAATAAGCATAATATTGCTAGTGGACAAGAACAGAGAGGACACCACAACTGTGGCCATTAGAGAAGAATCAAACTCCTATCACACTGTATGGAAGGTTTGGAGATGGTGATTGATAAACAAATACACAGTCGTATAAACTAAGATCAGCACTTCAGATGCAGATCGGGATGCAGCACAACCAATTTGATATCTGCAGTGAGACAGATAGTTGAGAAGAGTCCAACTGAGTATTACTTCACTTGGGGAAAGTGTACAACAAGAGCCTAAAAAAAGCTGATTCGGGCAGTCACACAGAGGTTCGAAAGTCCCAGAAAAGTACAGTTGTGTACACTTACCATAAATGTAGATGTCCGAGTGTATTCACTGCTGCAGTCATTACATTTGGGTAATCTGCTGGCAGGTTGCCCTCAGTCGGCCTGAATAACAAAGTCTTGGGTCCTGCGTTGGTTGCTGTCCCTTCTTCCATGACGTCAGGTCGTCAGGGGTATAAAACATGCAGCCGATGCCATTACATCAGTTTTTCTTGCCCCAGATGTCAGGTGCCCCTAAATGGGGAGCAAATAAAATTAAAAACACAAAAAATATACCTCCAATCCCAAAAGCAAATACACCAAAAGGGCTTTTAAGCATAGTGAAAGAAAGTAGAGGTATAGCCAGAGAAAAATAGGGGGCTGGAGGGAGGGTAACCAGGACTGCAACAGTGAATACACTCGAACATCTACATTTACGGTAAGTGTACAAAAATGTACTATGTTCTTCGTGTTTCACTGTTGCAGTCATTACATTTGGGTAGATTCCCAAAGCTATGGTTGGGTGCAGGGAATTATACAGCTTTAGGACCAGCTATAAGGCCCTGCAGGACAGCAGTGGCAAAGCCAGCTCTGGATTTAGAGAAAAGTGGTAAATGGTAATGTTTGGTGAACGTATGAACTGAGCTCCAGGTAGCAGCTTCTAGAATGGCCCTGGTAAGAACACCTCTGAGAAAGGCTGTAGAAGTAGATGCAGCCCTGGTGGAATGGGATCTGATCCCCTGGGGGATAGTTTTTCCATGGTGCATATAGCAGAAACGAATACAATGGCTTATCCATTTGGAAATTGTTTGCTTTGAAACAGCCTTTCCCTCTGCCCCTGCAGCAAATGCCACCAGCAGTTGTTCAGATTTTCTTTGAGATTTTGTCCTGTTTAAGTAAAATCTAAGTTGTCTGTGTACATCCACTGAATGCAGAATCCACTCCCCCTTATTCTGTGGATTGGGAAAGAAAGTTGGCAAATGAATGGTCTGATTAAGAGCCACACTGGATACCACCTTAGGCATGAAGGATGGATTGGTCCTGAGAGAGACCCTGTCCACATAAAAAAAGATGAAAGGCTCCACTGCCATAAGAGCCTGTAATTCGGAACCTTCTAGCTAAAGTGACTGCTAAAAGGAAAGCTGTTTTCCAGGAGAGAAATTTTAAGTCTGCAGTAGCAGCTGGCTCGAAAGGAGGGAGAGTGAGCTTTTCCAATACAAAATTGAGGTCCCAGGCAGGGGTTGGAGCTCTCCTGGGTGGTCTAAGGTTTTTGGCCCCTCTGAGATACTGCTTTAGCAGAGGATGAGAGAAGAGGGGATGTTCTGTGTTGTAATGAACTGAAATAGCTGAGGCATGGATTTTTATGGAAGAAAAGGACAGGCCCTTGTGAAGCATCTCAGTATTGTAAAATCTGAGGAATGTTGGGCACTACTGTGCTTATCCATGGAGATTGATTCCAGGCACAGAATCTTTTCCTTTTGTCAGCATAAGATTTTCTAGTACTAGGCCTTCACGCCTCCAAAATGACATCCATCACAGGTTTGCTGAGGGATGCTAAGGGTGAATATAGGTGATTAGCCACGCTGCAAGATTCAAAGTTTGGAGCAGAGTGTGCAGAATTTGGTTGTTCTGCTGAGACAGTAAATAAGGTGTCTGAGGCAGGTAACACATTGCGCAGGAGTGGGTACCAGTGTTGGCGAGGCAGTCTGGAGCAATCAAAATCATTTTTGGTTTGTCCTGTTTGACTTTTAGTAAAACTTTGGAGAGCAGAGGCAGAAGGGGAAAGGCAAAGACTGATAGGTTTTTCCAGCTAAAGGATAGAGCATCCACTTTCCAGGCTTTTTTGTGATGAGTTCTTTGCCTCACCCCAGAACTATGTCTGGGCTCCCCCATTTGCTTGTCAACGTATTGAAAATCCATGGTTCCAGTTTCCATTCATGAGGGTCCATGAGATTTCTGCTTAGTTCGTCTGCCAGAGTATTCAGCTTTCCTGGCAGGAATTGAACTTGCAGTTGTACTTGATAGGTCAAGGCCGTGTTCCACAATGCCATGGCGAGTCTGCAAAGGGAGTAGAAGTGTGTAGCCCCCTGCTTGTTTATGTACCACATAACCATGGTGTTGTCTGTCTTTATCATTAATTGTCTTGGATGAAGGTAGTCCTTGAAGGCTGTCAAGTACATTCTGTACAGCTAGCATTTCTTTTTGATTGATATGAAGGTGCATTTGATTTGGGCTCCATTTGCCCTGAATGCACTTCCCTGCCAGATGTGCCCCCCAAGCATAGTTTGATGAGTCTGTAGTTAGGGTTTGGGCGGCAGGGGGTGGTGTGAATGGCAGTCCCTTGTTTTGGTGGCAGGCCTCTGCCCACCACAGGAACTCTAGTTGCAGACAAGGTATGAAAGAAATTGTTTCCAGGCTTTGACAATGCTGACTCCATAGACTTTTTAAGTACCACTGAAGTTTCCTCATACGCAGTCTTGCATATGGAATTAGAAGAATGCAGGAGGCCATGAATCCCAAGGCTTACAGAACTTGCCTTGCAGAAAGCAGGGTTTTTGTAGCCACCAGTTTGAAGTAAGTCACCAAATGAATTTGCTTCTCTGGTGTAAGGAACGTCATCTGGGCAGTTGTATTCAAGCTTGCACCCAGAAATGTAATTTTTTGAGAGGGTACCAGTTGTGATTTCTTTTCATTTATAATGTACCCTAGACAAGTTAGAACCCTTTTTACAAACGCCAGATGGTTTAGAAGAGTGTCCTTGTTTTCTGCCTGAATTAGACAATCATCCAGGTATGGATATATATATTTGAATATTTCTTTGCCTGCAAAATGCAATTACTGGAGCCAGGCACTTTGTAAAGACCCAGGGCGCAGTAGATAAGCCAAAGGGCAGTGCAGAGAACTGGTAATGCAAGTAGCCTGCTTTGAAGCGAAGGTATCTTCTGCAAGATTCCCTGATTGGGATATGCAGGTAAGCCTCTTTTAAATCTAGAGATGCCAACCAGGCATCTTTGCTTAGCATAGGTAGTAACTGGTGAAGAGTCAGCATCTTGAATTTTGGAATGTCCAGAAAGGTGTTTAGAGCAGATAAATCCAGAATTGGACGCCATGATTTGTCTTTTCTGGGTACCAGGAAAAGTCTTGAATAGAAATCTTGTACCTTTTTCCTCTTCTGGTACTGGCTGAATAGCCCCCATGCTCATGAGGGAAAGTACTTGTTTCTGGGCCTCAGCCCACTGATTTGGGAGCAGGTCTGGCCATCCGTTTGAAATTGGCAATGTGTGGAAATGAAATCTGTATCCCTGGGATACTATATTTAAAACCCATTTGTCCTGGGTTATAAGTTGCCAGTTTCTTGCATGAAGAGGCAGTTTTCCCCCCAAAGGGGCGGCTAAAATGCAAGTGCTTGGTAAGTGTAAAGGGAAGTCATTGAGACTGCTTACCATAGGGAGGTGTCTTGTTGTTTCTAGATTTGGAAGAGGAGGCACCCCATTGTTTTGTTCTGAAAGTCCCTTGTGACTGAAACCTGGGGCCTTTGGAATGTCTGGGTTTGACTTTGAGTGGCTCTCGAAGGAACTGGAAAGGACCAGTTCTTAGTAGACCAGTGGCCTACTAAATCTTGGTGGCTGCACTTGTAAGAAATCTTTAACAGTTTGCATAGATTTAGCTTTTATCTTCCATCTTTTTTAAAACTTCTTCTGCCTTATTACCAAAGAGACGGTCCTGTTGTAAAGGAGCATCCAACAATTTTGCTGCAACATGATCAGGTAGATTTTGCTCCTTGAGCCAAGCATGCCTTCTTAGCACAGACCCAGTTACAGCAGCCCTGCAAAAGGCCTCCAAAGAATCAAAACCACATTGCAAAGTATGTTTTCCAACTTGTTCAGCTGAATGCAATAAATCATGTAAATCCTCGTTTTCCACACAGTCAGAAATTAACACCATTTTCTGTTTAAGCAGTCCCATGACATGCTGTTGATATTTTAGCATATAAAATTGACAGTTTAAAGCCCTGATTGCCAAGGTTGCAGAAGTGTAAACCTTCTTACCCCATCTATCCAGCGCCCTGGAATCTCTATCAGAATGGGTAGGATTTTTAGCAGTAGAAGCCTTGATGCCCTTGGGACCTTGAGAAATGGTTTCAGGATCTGCAACAGGATTTTTGAAAAGGAATTTGTGGGAGTCAAGAATCCTGTCGTATCTGTCTGGCTTACAAGGAGCCAGAGGCAGAAAATCAGGAGCCATACTATATTTTGAAAAAACATCCTCAACAATGTCTAGAACAGGAGGTATAGCCAAAGGCCTATGCTGAGGAAAAAGAAGAAATCCCCAAGTCTCTTTTTAGATTCAGAGAAATCCTGACTTTCCCAGTGGAAATGTTCCCTTAAGGTATGTAAAGTTTCCCCAAAAGAAAAATCTTCAGGGGGAGAAGCAGAAGGAATGGAATCTTCTGCATCAGAGTCCTCATAAGTAGGTATAGACAATTCCTGTTCATTAAGAGAGTCTGAAGAAGTAGAATCCTGTTCAGAAGATTAATAATCAATGTCTTGCCTAGGCCTCTTAGAAGGGGGGGATGGCTACCCCTGATCAGAGTAATTAAATCTTCAGCCACTTTGATAATTTGTTTTTTAGGCATAGGGGCCTGCACATGTGGCCCAGGCGTCGTTTTTTTAGGCATAGATCGAGATTTTGGCCTTAGTTTTGAAGATGGTGTCAGTCTAATGTACAAATCTGTAGGCTTGAAAATACTCTCAGAAGCCGGTGCCTGCACAGTGGCTCTGGACCCATCCAAGGTAGAGACATCCACAGGTTCCATAACTGAAGCATCTTGCAGCATACCAGACTCTGAATGGGTCTTAGTAGAGGCCTGCGAATCAGAAGTAGCAGGTATCAGGGGCTGCGAAAGCGCCTCACTGAGTACCAGCGAACTGGCGACTGGCTTAGGAGAAGCGTCGTTGGCAGTTTCGGACCTCAATGGCCTGTCTCAGTCTTTTTCTTTGTGTTTTTTAGGTATTCTGGTAGACGGTTTGCTAACAGATGACATTTCTGGATAATTAAAGCATGAGCCAAAATATTTAGAAGCAAAAATGTACCGAGGTTTGATAGTGTGTTGATTAAATAAAGCACAAAACCGACAGCAAGGTACGTTTGTGGTCAGTGCCTGGGCAAGGAATACAGTACAAATGAAAATCCTTATGAGGTATTTGCTTCCCACAAGTAATGCAATTATTAACTTTTACTGACATCAATAAGGAGCAAGAAAAAGTTTCTCCAACGGGGTACTTAGCTTTTTAGTTGAAGACTTTGGATCTGAAACTCAAAAAAGAAAATTTCAGGAGTTGGCCGATCAGCACTTGCGAACTGCTCCTGCTTCGGGCACTGCGCGGCAATTAAGATTGATGTAATGGCGTCGGCTGCATGTTTTATACCCCTGATGACCTGACATCATGGAAGAAGGGACCGCAACCGACGCAGGACCCAAGACTTTGTTACTCAGGCCGACTGAGTGCAACCTGCCAGCAGATTACCCAAAGGTAATGACTGCAACAGTGAAACACGAAGAACATCACTGGCAGAATTAGTGCAGACTATATACGAAGATCCAATGACTCAAGTACAGTGTTCAGACTCTCAGATGGGTTCCCAGTGGGAGTGGGTGTAGATCAGGGTTTAGCTCTAAGCCCACTGCTGTTTATATTGGTGATGGACTACATTAGCAAACAGGTCGAAGGTGACAGATCACCAAAGTTGCTGAATGCAGAGAATATGGCATTACAGACAGAAATGAGCAAGATTTGCAGCAAAGAATAGTGGAATGCAATGTCAAACTGAAGGCACATGAGATGAAACTGAGAATAGATAAGACAGTTGTAATATTACCAAATAGGGGAAAACAGAAAAAAAAACTGAGAACAGAGATAAAAGGGAAAATAGTGGAACAGGTTAACAGCTTCAATTATCTGACAGCAGTGAGTGAGAAAAAGGGAAGTCTGAATGAACAGGTCAAAGCTAGACTCGGAGGGGCTGCAGCAAACTGGCACAGAGTGTCAGATGTAGTGTATGACAGACGAATGTCAAAGAAGCTGACATGCAAGATGTCAAATGGTAGTGCAACTAGTGCTACTGTGTGGTATAGAAACCTGGGCAGTAAAGTAACAGCAGTTGAGGAAGCTACAGAAGATTGAGATGAAGTGCCCAACATGAATAGTAGGAAGCACACTATGGGACAAAAAACTGAGGACATCACAGCAGAAATCAAAGTAGCTCCAACTGCAGAGAAAGTCAATGAGAACAGACTATGATGGTTTGGACACGCGAAGAAAAAGGAAGAGAAAATCTGGTGAAGATTTGTGACAGACAGGAAGATAGCTAGGGCAAAGAGATGGATGAACTGTGTAAGACAAGACCTGTGACAGGCATAACTGTCAAAGGTAGGTTTGTGGCACTGAATCAAGAGAGAAAATGGCGACAATTGACAACATCCCCTTTTGTGCATGCGATAGAAAAGAAGGGGTGTTGATGACAACAAAAGACTGATTGGATTAACTTCCGAAGAAAAGGCCAGAACCCAGAGATAAAAATATTAAGGCAGGAAGTATTTGAGAATACAGGACGTTTTAGGATTGGGGAAGGAAATAAATTACTGAATAACCCACCTAGCCCACATGGTAAAACTTGAAATGTAG
This sequence comes from Protopterus annectens, assembly GCF_019279795.1. Lineage (NCBI taxonomy): Eukaryota > Metazoa > Chordata > Ceratodontiformes > Protopteridae > Protopterus > Protopterus annectens. The sequence continues at coordinate 525,905,985 of NC_056748.1, forward strand.
TACCTTAGAGGGAATGGAGGAAGGTTATATGTACCCCACTGATGTATTCAAACTTCTACCATTATGAGAAGTTACCCACACCACTAAACTAAACTATGTTCTTTATTATAATCACTGTTGCAGTATGCTTAACATGTAGGTCAACTTCCCCAGCATGTAGAAAAATTGTATAGAGGAAGGAATACTTCCTTCAAATTTACAATGCCATGAAGCACAGCTTAGCAGATCTAGTTCTTGCTCTAAACCGGATATCCAGGTTGCACTGTTTAATGAAAGTGTGGACTGAGAACCAAGAAGCTTCAAGTTCTGAGAACTGGTTTAATTTTAAAACGTTTAGAAACTTTGTGAACACAGAGATAAATAAGATATTTAACCTAGATAAAATACTGTTCCCCAAATTATTGGAATTCTTAATAAATAGCAATAATAAAGCAAAGAAAAATCAAAATTTGTCACAGATTTATAAAATTCTTAAGTTAGATTTCACATATTTAGACAACTGCTATAGGAATTATTCCTCAAAAATTAACGATGAAGACTTCTCTGAAGAATACAAGAAAATATTATTAAACTCTATAGCTAAAACCACGTTCATTATACTGGAAAATTTTCACTTGAAAATTCTTACACAGAGCATTTGTCATTCCTAACAAAATTACAATTATGTATAAATCAAATAGAATTAAATGGAGATGTGATTCTGAAATAATACCGGACTGAACACATATGGCATATGAATATGAAGCAAGTCATCTTCTATTTTTGGAAAGAAATTAATAACTTCATTCGATCTCTATGGTCAGACATATAATATTTTTAAATCTTTAGTTTTATTTAATGCTCCGATGCCTGAGAATTCCTAAAACCCAAGTGCCTCTTCTTTGGTCTCCTCTTGCAATGGCCAGAAAAGTTATTACTAAAAATTGGAAAAGTAAAGTTACCCCCTCTAATGCTAAATGTATTAGGATGGCAAAAATTGTTTGCAGTACTTGAACTGCATACCACAAAGATCTGAACTCCTAATATTACACATTCATATAAATCTTGACTTAAACAAAGACTTGCTTGAAAAATATTAATTGTTGATGTGTATAACTGATGTATTGATCAGGTGTGGATCTATGCAAATAGTTTGTTTTACACTGATTTATCTGTTGTTTTAAAACCAAATAAAACAAAAGCAGCTTCAAGATTGGTTTGAGTCTACTCCTTACATGAAAGCTCCTGACCATAGCTGCTGTTGCACTGATAAAGTGGGCTTTAACTACATAGCCATCATCTGTAAAACAAAAAAATGACTTGCAGATCTATTTGGAAATAGTTTGTTATGATACCGTTAAGTCTATTTTCTTTCGTTCAAGAGAGAGAGAGACAAAACAATTGGTCTATCTTTCTCAGGTGTTTTGTCTTTTCTAAGCAAACCATGAGTCATCTATGAATACCAAAAGAATGAATAATTCTTTCTCCCTTGTTTTGAGGGCTTGTAAAGAAAGCAGGAAATTGGTAGTCTAACAGTTTATTCAGATACCACTTTAAAGCATGCAATGAGGACTGGTTCAAATTTCAGGCATCAGGGTCATCAAACAGTCTAATTTTCAGGTTTTTCTTGCCCTTCAGGAGTGGAACCCACATTAAGCCACAGGCCAGGAGCACTAAACAACCCCACTGTCCCCATTAGTAGTCAGCAAGTAAAGGGGATGCCTAACAAGAGAAAGAGAGGGAAGAGATGCCCACCCAAACTCCTAGCTGAAGGAAAGGGGAAGAAGAGAGGGAAAGATTACTGCCACGGTGAAGACACTGACATCAACATTTTTGTAGACACAACTCTACTACATTCATCACGTTTTACTGCTGCAGTAAAAACTCCTTGGTAGAATTCCAAAAGCTGAAGAGATAGGTGAAAGGTATATTGAAGCTACAGTGAAAACCAAAGAACCTGCAAAACTAAAGAGATGAAACTGGCTCTAGATCTGCAAAAGGATGCCAGTTTGTTGCGTTCAGTAAAGGTGCAGACTGAAGATCATGTGGTTGTTTCCAGAATTTCTATGGTGGGAACTCCTCTGATGAAAGCAGCAGTAGCTCTTCTTGAGTGAGTTCTACTGTACAGTGGCATCTTCTTCTTATGGTGTCTGTAACAAAAAGCAATGCAGCGGGAGATTCACTTAGAAATGGTCTGCTTGTTAACAGGTTTATATAGTTTATTACGTAAAAAGGCCACAAAACGCTGGTCTGATTTTCTGAATTTGTTTAAATCTGTCCAGATAAAATCTGAACTGCCTATGAACTTCTAAGGAGTACTGAATTCTTTCTCCTGTGTTCCGAGGGCTTGAAAAGAAGTCGGGGAGATTACTTAAAGACTTCCATAACCAACGTGGGCATAAAGGTGGGAGTCATCCTTGGAGAAATGGGAGGGCATATCAGAGTCAGTAGTTCTGAGATCCTATGAGTTGAATGAAGTGATAGCTGTGAAGAATACATTTTTCCAAAGGGGAACAAAATGAGCTTATCCAAAACAAAACTGAGGGCCCAGGAGGACAGGGACTCCTGGGTAGCTTAAGGTGGAAGATGCCTTTAAGAACGGTTTCACGATAGGCTGAGAAAACATGAGGCTGCATGGGTAGGGACAGATGGAACAGGCATGCATTTTGATGGAAGAATCCTTTGGAGAAACATTCCACTAGGTAGGTGAAAATCAACAGCAGATTTGCCAGTGAACATTGGTGCCACTTGCTCTGGCACTAAACAGCAAATCTCTTCTATTTTGATATGCAAGATTTTCAAGTGCTGGGTTTTCTACCAGTTTTAAACAAAGCTAGAATGTCCTTGTTGAACGACTCACTCTGACAGAGAAGAATCGTATCATCCAGGCTGCTAACTTCAGGCTGGGATGTATGGTGTTTCGCTTGTTCTAGGTCAAAAGGTCCACCTCCTGTGGAAGCAGCCATGGTTCATGTTGCACAACAGGGGAAACCAATGCTGCCTTGGTCAAAAGAATTCTATTAAGATTACCCTCAGCTCTTCCTCCTTAATCCTGATTAGTAACTTGGGGATAAGAGGTATGGGAAGGAATGCATATAGAAACAGTCTTGTCCATGGGAAGGCATCCATCCTCCAGGCTTGAACATTTGTCCCTTGCACAGTACACTGGTAGTTATCAGTTTATTGCTGAGGCATAAAGGTCTGCTTCTAGCAAACCCCAATCACTTGCAATACTGTTGAAAATGGTCTTTTTTAGAATCAATTCATGAGGGTCTAAAGCAGACCTGCTCAGTTGATCTGCCAGGCTGCTGATCTCCCCTGGTAGGTATACTGCTATCAGGTGTAAATCCATTGTTTGTGCTACTTTCCACTGCTACACGGCTAGACATCAGAGAGGGTAGGAGTGGGTATCACCCTGTACTATAGTACTGTCTGTCCTCAACAGTAGTGCACCTGGTTTCCACAACTGCGCAAATGCCATTATGCTTCTGTAAACTACCACCAACTCCTTTAGACCGATGGGCTTTTACAGCACTGATGTCTCTCACTGTCTTTGTACTAGAAGACCCACAGAATGAGTGCCCTAACCTATGTCTAAGGAGTCTGTGGTCATGATCTGGCTGCTGAAGCAGCACTGGAAGGGAACATGCTTATTTTGGAGACAAGCCTCTATCCACCAGGACAGCTCTCTCTTTTTTTTCTCTCTCTCTCTCTTTTGGTTAGGCATGGGAGCAGCCTTATTTTGAAAGATACAGGACATCTGTGCTGACACTAAAATTCTTTAGGTACTTCTGCATTTTTCCAGTGTGATGCTTGGCAATATGAGTCAACAGGATGTGAGAAGCCATATATTCTACAGCCCTGAAGCTCTCTCTCTCGCTCTCCAACGATAATCAAATCCATCAGGGTGAGGTTTTCAACATATGTGGAAAGACTGAGGACCTCTTTGAGAAAAGGATGACATTTGCCTCTCTCCAACTAGCAGGGCCCCAAAGAATACCAATCTTCAACAGGAAGGTAATATTTGGCTTTAAGTTCCAGGAAAATCCCAAACTTGTGAATGCATGTGGTCAAAGCTAGGGATTTTTCTATATCCTTTATGGAGGAGGTCTGGATAAGGCAGTTATTGAAACAGATATATATTTGCGTACCCTTCCCCCTGCAAAATACAACTACTGCAGCCAGACATTTGGTGAAAGCAAGAGATAAGCCCACCTGCTCTGAAAATTAGGTACCTCCTGTGTAGCTTTGCTTTGGAAATGTGGAGGTAGGCATCTTTTAGATCTAAGGTTACCATGAAACCTCTAGGGGACAGTGCTAGCTGGAGTTTTGGGTGGGTGAGCATCTTGAATTTGGGGACCACTGAAACTTTAGTCTTGATACGTGTACGATAGTTCTCAAGGTTCCTTCTTTTTTTGAACAGAGAGACTCTTGTAATATCTGTTTCTATTTTACTCCTGGGGTAATTGGTTTTATGGAGCCCTGTTGAAGAACTTTGATTTGGGCCTGATCCTCTTAAGAGTTGTTCTTTTGGGATAGACAGAATACACTCTAGAACAAAAAGATGAGTAAACTGCAGCTTGCATCCTTCTCTCATGATTTGACGGACCCACTGATCCTGAGTAATGGTCATCCACTTTTCCAAAAACAGGCAAAGTCTTGCTTCTAGCTCTGGGGGTCAGGGTCAGCTTGCCATCTCTTTTGCTGCTTGTGTGACTTACCTTTCCTAGTCCTTCTCCCTCTGTCTGGTCTGTGATGCAGGAAAGAACAAGGGCTTTGTAGGATAAGTCCTACTAAATCTCAAAAGCTTACCTGCAGACAATACTTGACAGTCTGAAGGGATTAACTTTAACCTCCAGCTTTTTCAAAACAGCTTGACCTTGAGTCCAAAGATAAAATACTTGTTTAAACTAGCACCTAGGATTTCTGACTTAGTAGGTTCTAGAAGAGACAGACAACTTTCTTAACCAAGTGTGCATTCTAATAACTGATAAAAAAGCTGCTGTCCTAGGCTAGATGCCTCCAAAGCATCAAAGCCACAGTGCAAGGAACGTTTCACTACCTAGGAAGAAAGGTTGCACAGTTCTAACAATTCATACTGTTTTGTCCAAGAGTTTCCTGAAATTTAAACATACGAAACTGACAGTTTAGAGCGCTTGTGGCAGGGTAGCAAAAGTATAGACTTTCTCGACAAGTCTATCCAGAGTTCTACCCTCTTTTTCATTAGGCAAGGGATTTCTAGAAGTGTTGCCTTTGGCTTCCTTGGGACCTAAGGAGACCACCTTAGGGTCTGCAACCCTAATCAACTAGGTGCTTGAGAATGTGCTTAAGGGAGTCAAAAAAAAATGTAACATTCTGAGTTTCAGGCTGCAGGAAAGAAGACAGAATCATCATCATCCACATCCTCAAACTAGAGAAATGGCTAGAGGTTTGTGCTCAGAATTCTAAGAAACAAACTCTCCTCTTAGATTGAGGAGGATCCTGCGCTTCCCAGCTGAAGAGTTCCAAAGAGCTTGTGGGACAGTCCCTCCAAATGTAAAATCCACAGGTAGTGATGGAGGTAAGGTTTTCATCAGAATCAGCATGTGGCCCACCAGAAACATTAACTTATTTACTGATTGACATTTGTTGACCGAGAAAGTCCAACTCGGTCAGAAACCCATTTTCAGCACAGGCCCAGGGAGAAAAGCTCCACAGTACAATATTCAGTCATAAAAGTTTAACACTTACGACAAGACATTAACATACTGGCATACATAACGTAGACCTAGATTGTGCACTCCGCTAACTGTATTACTAATCAAAAGATCGGTTTATTATTTTAGCTAGATAAGCAGGCTGCCAAATTGAGGAATGAGAACATCAAAGATTTTAAGTAATAAGGGCAGATGTTTGATAGGAATTTAGAGTTGAGGACAGCAAATTGATTTTAGAAGTAGTACTGCAGGTAGGGGAAGGTGGTCCAGATATGCTAAGCTCATCCTCATCCAAGTCATAAGACTCGGAAGATTCCTGGGGAGAAATGTCCCTCTTTCTTTTTCCAAGAAAAGATCCTGTAGCAGGGATCCTACAAGGGCCGAGTTCCCTGGATCTCATGAAATCTATGAGATCCTAACCTAGTCTGACAAGATCCTGCAATAGGCCTGGTGTGACTGGGGCCAAGAAGGTCTGGTCTGAGGCAAGCTGGAAACATGCTTTTGTTTGGCCTTGGGTCTGCAGTTCAGCATGGTGTCAAATATCATTGGCCATGACCACAGACTGATAGCTTCAGGGTAAGCAGGCCATCTGAGGGGTCCTCAAACTGTGGGGATACTACCCTTCCCCTAAGATAGAGATGTAATGGGAGTAAGAAGTCAAAATCTCCAGAGGGACCCCAGACCCATCCAACAGCCTGAGTAATTTGGCCTGCAAAGATGTCGTTGGGGGGGGGACAGCATGGCAGACTCCAAAAGGGAGCCACTGGAGGCATTAGCCATGCACTCCACAGGGGCTGCAAATACGAATGTATTTCACCTCACACTATCATGAGCCTGGGTGGACTGTTGGATGGTGATCACTATAGCCCAGGACCCTAGGTGTCTTTGGATGCTTCTTACCAGGACCAGCCTGACCAATGTATGTGATACAGCAAGAAGGCCACTGATGCGACATTTCCTTTTCTAAATTTATCCCAAGGATTCAACCCTAGCCTTCAAGGACCAAATCAAGCACACTGGGGACAGCTGGGCATATGGTACTATGGGTCCAGGCAAAAACAAGAGTATGGAATTCCCAATGAGAGATTAGTTTCCCACACTCTAATCAAACATTAAACTTAACGGATATCTAGAGTTTAAGCAGACACACAAAATAGTTCCCCAATGGGGTACTTATCTTCTGCTGATCAAAGTTCTGGCTTTGGACAAAGAGATGACACTGCAGAGTACATTCAGACCCCAAATGGAACAAAGAACTGAAAAAATGGTGATGGCCGATGACCCTTATAACCTGGCCAACAGTCTCTAGTATCCAGGTCAGCCAAGGGTTCTCACAGCAGAAAATCCTAAAGAGGTATTACTTCAACCGTGAAATACAATGAACTTCTGAAATTCAGCACTGAAGCTATGACTATGTAGAATACAGTCCTTGGTACTGAGGCTTTCTAGAAAGTCAAAGACACTAATGGAAATAATGTTAAAAGTAAAAGCCAGTAGTAGATGTGACTCAGAAGTGGTATTAGTCATTTTTGCTAAGAAACAAAGGTCTATGTGAAACGTTTATGACTGTAGTCCATATCTACTTGTATTTGGTGAGAATCCAACTCTCCCTTCTATTCTGACTGCTAAGCTGCCTGCAACCAGAAAGGCCCACATTTAGCATGGCAGAGGGAAAGTATTTCATCAATGCGTGACTTAAGGACAATATTTACTGAGGGAATAAAAAAAAAAAAAAAAAAAAGATAAGGAAAATTTACATGTCATTGCACAGAGAGGAGTTACTGTCGATGCTGCACAGTAGCTAGTTTTACTGTATTCACATTTAATGCGACTATCTGGTTGCCAAATTATACAGACTTGCCAATGAACCATGCAAAAAATGTGCAAGATAAGCAAGTTTAGCTAAAACCCCAGATATAGAGGTTATAACCTTTCCAATGTTCAGTCTATCAATAAGTTTGCCAAAATGCATTTAAAATGTATTTACAATAAAACAAAAACGCATCTGCAGTCTTACCATCAAGTCCACTGTCAGCTGCCAAACGCTGCATTTCCTTCCGTTTGTAAAACTTATTTAAAATCTTAAGTACTTCACCTAGATTTAAAAAAAGAAAGGCAATATTTTAAAAGACTTCGAGACTCTCACTTCTTCACGGTACACATTTCAAGTTTGACACTACATTACACTGTTTAGACATTCTATTCAATATCTTGTTGACAAAGTAGCTCCCTTCAGCACATAACTTTATGTCTCCACCCACAGTCACATTTCCTGCCCCACTACTTGCACTTGATGGCTTTTCAGTTACCTGGTTTATTCCAACAATACTATTCACATTTGCAGACTATACTACAGTTCCCATAAAGCCATTGCCATGAGACCATTACATATTCAGCCAGCATGCTGTCACAATACACGGACACTGAAATGCAGCAATCTGTACCAAGACACTCATGGCACTGCATCTACACAACTGCACATCCCTAAAGCAGTATGTGCGACATATTAATGAAGTCCAACTACCAATGCAATCATGACTTTGCCATCACTTAGCCATGGTGCCCTGTACAAACTCTCAGTTCAAAAGTTGGCAATATGCTGAAGATTCACCAAGCCTGCTGAAGTGTCCCATCTACTAAAATGGCTACATTTAGTATCCTATCTATATATTTGCATATGCAGACCTCTCAGCAAATAACCAGTCAATCACTCTGTATTGTAGTCCATATAAACAATGAAACGGGCTATTGATTTATTTCTTGTCAGTATAACTTTGTCACTTTAATGAGATACATTTAGTCTTACTTCGTCTGCATTCTTGCTGTATCTAAGCCCGAAAGCCATCAAGACTTCCCCAGATGGACTTGGCCCATTTCTTTCTCTGTCTCTAGCAATGGGGTGTGGACTGTTTGGGGGAAGGGGAAATCCAGGGTACTACAAGTCTTGCTTCTGTCTTTGTCAGCAACTTACTAATTAGGGCAATTTTCTTTTAAAGCCTCAATCCCTCTCCTTGGGCAGGGCATGTGACCCTTGTCACTAAAGGGACCACTATACTTACTCATGCACAATCACACGTCTGTGTACCTGCTAAAGGATGCGGCTGCCACACTTCTGGGTTGATGAGCCAAACATATATTCTAGGACTGCCCCCTCCAAGCATAGTCATCAATCTTCAGAAGAATGGTAGCATAAGAAAGCCCTATTCTGCTCCCTCCCAATAACACACATACCCATCCTCCCCAAACCAGCTCCTGCAGGTACCATCCCACCAATCAAACACGGTTTGCCCAAATCATAGGGCTTTATCCCTCTACTCCAATGCAGCTGGCTATTTGATGTTAGGGATTAGTGATTGCATAGCTTTTTTTAAAAGGTTTGATCTTATACCATGTGATCGTAGTACTTGGGACTGCCAGTTTTAATTTAACTTGCTAACAAAAGTGAGCTAGTCCAAAAGGCTCTTTTCAGTCATGACTCCGACACAAAGACAAAAGACAGTTTGGTATTATAATAGAAAACTATAGTTGTGTACACTTATCATAAATGTAGATGTTAGAGTGTATTCACTGTTGCAGTCCTAACAAATTGGTTATCCGACTCCTGGTACCCCACGATTGGCCAGAATACCAAAGGTAAATAAAAATGACGTTGGCTGCCGTCAATTGTAAAGGATGTCAGGGCATCCGATACAAAAGGAGGCAGCCGACATCACTTCCTCAGTCTTTCTTGCCATAACAGTCAGAAGCTCCCAGAAATAAGGTTAAGCCAAATGCAAATTCAGCCTGTACCTCAGGAAAAGAGAATAGGAGACGAACGAAAAAGGGGGAAGGCGGGAGGAAAACCAGGACTGCAACAGTGAATACACCCAAACATCTACATTTATGGTAAGTGTACACAACTGTACTATGTTCATCATGTTTCGCTGTTGCAGTCCTAACAAATGGGTTGATTACCAAAGCCCAGAGAAAAGGGAGGAGTAACTAACGGAATCAAGGGTTGGAGATAATGCCCTGCAACACCGCAGTGGCAAACCCTGCCCTGGCTCTGGAAAACAGAGGCAAATTACAATGTTTTGTGAAAGTGTGAACAGAAGACCATGTGGCAGCCTCCAAAATATCTTTAGTAGGGACACCCCTTAAAAAGGCTGCAGAAGTGGAAGCCGCTCTAGTTGAGTGGGTCCTAACCCCTTGGGGAGGAACCTTGCCATGAAAAGAATAACAAAAGTTGATACAATGTGAAATCCACTTGGAAATGGTTTGTTTAGAAATAGCCTTGCCCTGAGCTCCAGGTGCACAACTGACCAATAACTGAGCTGATTTCCGAAGGTCATTAGTCCTGTCCAGGTAAAACATGAGCTGACTGTGCACATCAAGAGAATGTGGGATCCTTTCACCTTTATTCTGAGGAAAAGGAAAGAAGGTAGGAAGGTGTATGGACTGATTAAGCGTCAAGCTAGAAACCACCTTAGGCATAAAGGAGGGACTGGTTCTTAGAGAGATCCTGTCTGGATGGAAAATAATAAAAGGCTCCACAGCCATCAAAGCCTGCAGCTCCGAAATCCTCCTTGCTGAAGTTATAGCCAAGAGGAAGGCAGTCTTCCAAGAGAGAAACTTTAAATCTGCAGTGGCAGATGGCTCAAAAGGAGGAAGAGCGAGTTTCTCTAGAACAAAATTAAGATCCCAGGCTGGAGTAGGTGCCCTTCTGGGAGGTTTTAAGTTGCAAGCACCTCTGAGAAACATTTTCATCAGGGGATGAGAGAAAATGGGTTGTTCAACAGAACAATGAGCAGAAATGGCAGAAGCATAGAGCTTGATAGAAGAAAAAGAAAGTCCACCCTGAAGCAATTCAGCCAGGTATTCCAAGATCAGAGGAATAGTAGGCTGAGAAGAAGATTCTCCTCTAGCCTGCATCCAATGAGAGAACCTTTCCCATTTGCCAGAGTAGGACTTCCAAGTGCTAGGCCTCCTGGCCTCCCTCAGCACGTCAACCACCTGCTGGGAAAGGGAAGAGAAGGAAGGCATCATACTATGAGCCATGCTGATAAATGAAGGGATTGAAGATGAGGCTGCAGAATGATTCCCCCTTCTTGAACCAAAAGATCTAGCTTCAGAGGAAGATGCCAAGGAGGAAAAGTACAGTTTTGTACCTACCATAAATGTAGATGTTCGAGGATTCCCTTGCTGCAGTCCTGACTATTGGGTATAGTCCGCGTCCCAGTCGGCCCGAATACCAGAGTATAAGGCTGACGTCGGTCATGGCGCCTTAGACTGACGTCAGTACGGCAGGGTACTAATGCGCATGACCGACGTCATTTCCTCAGTCTTTTCTTGCCCCAGATGTCAGAAGACCCAAAAGACAAGTCCCAAAACAACCTGCACCAATAAACAATATATACAGTAATATATATACAAAAATATAAGCATGTAAAGGCACCTACACAACCACCCTGAAACACAGAGGGGAAGGAGGAGGTAAATTGGACTGCAGCAAGGGAATCCTCGAACATCTACATTTATGGTAGGTACAAAACTGTACTATGTTCTTCGTCTTCCCTTGCTGCAGTCCTGACTATTGGGTAGAATCCCAAAGCAGAGGTAAGGAGGCTGGCAAATTATAAAGTAGCAGGAGCTGACAACATGCCTTGTAAAACAGCTGTGGCAAAACCAGCTCTAGACTTAGAGTATATAGGCAGGTGATAATGCCTAGAGAAAGTATGCACTGAACTCCAAGTAGCTGCTTCCAGAATATCCTTAGTTGCCACCCCTTAGAAATGCTGTTGAAGTGGCAGTAGCCCTAGTGGAATGAGGCCTAATCCCAGCTGGAACCTCTTTGCCATGATGGGAATAACAAAATGCAATGCAAAAGCCAATCCACCTAGAAATAGTTTGTTTTGACACAGGTTTGCCCTGTGAACTTAAAGCAAAAGAAACAAGTAACTGTTGAGACTGCCTAAAATCTTTAGTCCTGCTCAAATAATAACGCAATTGCCTGTGTACATCTAAAGTGTGCAAAATCTTTTCCCCTTTATTTTGAGGATCTGCAAAACGTAGGCAAATGAATAGTTTGGTTTAAAGCCACACTAGAAACCACCTTAGGCATAAAGGAAGGATTAGTACGTAATGATACCCTGTCCTTATGGAAAATCAAAAGGGCTCTACTGCCATAAGGGCCTGCAACTCAGACACCCTTCTTGCAGAAGTAATAGCCAACAGAAAAGCAGTCTTCCATGACAAATATTTCAATTCAGCAGTAGCTGCAGGCTCAAAAGGTTGTAGAGTAAGTTTTTCCAACACAAAATTGAGATCCCAAGCAGGAGTAGGAGCTCTACGTGGGGTTCTTATATTCTTTGCCCTCTAAGAAACTGCTTGAACAAAGGATGCGAAAACAAAGGTGGGTCACAATCATAGTGAGCTGAAATTGCTGCAGCATGAATCTTTATGGAAGAGAAAGAGAAACCTTTGTCCAATAACTCAGTAAGATATTGAAGAGCCACACTCAAATTAGGCTCTGAAATCTCCAAATTCTTTGCTGTACACCAAAATAAAAATCTCTTCCATTTTTCTGCGTACACTCTCCTAGTACTAGGCCTTCTAGCTTCCATAATCACATTTAAAACTTGTTGAGGAAGCTGAGACCTTCCATGTTTCAACCCAGAATATGCCAAGCTGTGAGATGGAGAGATTGAAGCTTGACATTGAGCAGATGACCGTCCTTCTGAGATAACAGATGAGGAATCAGAGGTAAAGGCCATGGAGGCTTCTTTACAAGACTCTTTAGAAGTGGGTACCAGTGTTGCCGAGGCCAATCTGGAGCTATCAAAATCATCCTTGGCCTGTCCTGTCTGACCTTTAGTAATACCTTTGGAAGAAGAGGTAGAGGTGGAAAAGCATAGACATGAAGGTTTTTCCAACTGAAAGACAGAGCATCCACTTTCCAAGCTGTGTGATGAAACCCCTTTGTGCAATACTTTGGCAGCTGGTGGTTTAGTGGAGAAGCGAACAGATCTATGTCTGGAGTTCCCCATGACACTGTCAATTTCTGAAATACATGAAGATCCAGTTTCCACTGTGGGGATCCATGATTTGTCTGCTTAATACATCTGCTAGGGAGTTCTGTGCTCCTGGCAGAAACCTTGCCTGAAGAGTCAGTTGCAGGCTTAACGCAGTCTCCCATAAAATCATTGCTTGCCTGCATAGAGGATAAGAATGTGTTCCCTTGCTTGTTGATGTACCACATGACAGTTGTGTTGTCTGTCAGAATCAACACCTGCCCTGGAAGAAGCAACTCCTTGAACGCCATCAATGCAAACTGACTGCTAACATCTCCTTCATGTTGATATGTAGATGCTGTAGTCTGGCAGGCCACTTGTCTTGTATCCACTTTCCATTTAGATGAGCTCCCAAGCAGTGTCGAGGCATCTGTCGTTAAAATCTGACTCGCCTCTGGCCGGGTCACAGAGAGTCCCTTGTTTAGGTGACATTCCTGAGCCCACCACAAGAATTCCTTTTGAAGGCAGGGTATTATTTGAATGACACTGTCCAAATCTTGGCAGTGCTGTGTCCATACTTTTTTGAGATACCATTGCAGCTTCCTCATATGCAGTTTGGCATTGGGAAGCACCAGAATACAAGATGCCATGAACCCTAATGCTTGAAGGACTGTCCTTGCAGTCAGCACGGACTGATGAGATAGTTGATGGAAGCAAAGTGACAGACTCTTTTGTTTGTCCGGGGTTAAAAAGGCCATCTGGGCTGCTGTATTCAGTCTCACACCCAGAAAGCACATGTCTTGAGAGGGTACTAGACTGGACTTTATTTCGTTCACAGAATACCCTAGGCATCTTAGCACTGCTATGACATATTCCAGATGCTGTAGAAGGTGTTCTTTTTCTTGAGCCAGAATCAGGCAGTCGTCCAAATAAGGATAAATTTGAATGCCTTGAAACCTGAAGTAAGCTATCACTGGAGCCAGAACCTTTGTGAATACTCTGGGCGCAGTAGATAAGCTTCTTCAAAGGGCAATGCAGAGAACTGATAATGAAAATCTCCAGTTCGAGCAGATACTTCCTGCAACTTAGCCTTATGGGCACATGAAGGTAAGCTCTAAATTAGGGAAAAAAAAAAGGAAATTTTACACGTCATTGCACAGTCAGAGGAGTTACTGTCGATGCTGCACAGTAGCTAGTTTTACTGTATTCACATTTAATGCGACTATCTGGTTGCCAAATTATACAGACTTGCCAATGAACCATGCAAAAAATGTCCAAGATAAGCAAGTTTAGCTAAAACCCCAGATATAGAGGTTATAACCTTTCCAAATGTTCAGTCTATCAATAAGTTTGCCAAAATGCATTTAAAATGTATTTACAATAAAACAAACATGCATCTGCAGTCTTACCATCAAGTCCACTGTCAGCTGCTAAACGCTGCATTTCCTTCCGTTTGTAAAACTTATTTAAAATCTTAAGTACTTCACCTATATTTAAAAAAAGAAAGGCAATATTTTAAAAGACTTCGAGACTCTCACTTCTTCACAGTACACATTTCAAGTTTGACACTACATTACACTGTTTAGACATTCTATTCAATATCTTGTTGACAAAGTAGCTCCCTTCAGCACAGAACTTTATGTCTCCACCCACAGTCACATTTCCCCAGCACGTTCCCTGCCCCACTACTTGCACTTGATGGCTTTTCAGTTACCTGGTTTATTCCAACAATACTATTCACATTTGCAGAATATACTACAGTTCCCATAAAGCCATTGCCATGAGACCATTACATATTCAGCCAGCATGCTGTCACAATACACTGACACTGAAATGCAGCAATCTGTACTAAGACACTCATGGCACTGCATCTACACAACTGCACATCCCTAAAGCAGTATGTGCGACATATTAATGAAGTCCAACTACCAATGCAATCATGACTTTGCCATCACTTAACCATGGTGCCCTGTACAAACTCTCAGTTCAAAAGTTGGCAATATGCTGAAGATTCACCAAGCCTGCTGAAGTCTCCCATCTACTAAAATGGCTACATTTAGTATCCTACCTATATATTTGCACATGCAGACCTCTCGGCAAATAACCAGTCAATCACTCTGTATTGTAGTCCATATAAACAATGAAACGGGCTATTGATTTATTTCTTGTAAGTATAACTTTGTCACTTTAATGAGATACAGTTAGTCTTACTTCTTCTGCATTCTTGCTGTATCTAAGCCTGAAAGCCATCAAGACTTCCCCAGACAGACTTGGCCCATTTCTTTCTCTGTCTCTAGCAATGGGGTGTGGACTGTTTGGGGGTAGGGGCAATCCAGGGTACTACAAAAGTCTTGCTTCTGTCTTTGTCAGCAACTTACCAATTAGGGCAATTTTCTTTTAAAGCCTCAACCCCTCTCTCCTTGGGCAGGGCATGTGACCCTTGTCACTAAAGGGACCACTATACTTACTCATGCACAATCACACGTCTGTGTACCTGCTAAAGGACGCGGCTGCCACACTTCTGGGTTGATGAGCCAAACATATATTCTAGGACTGCCCCCTCCAAGCATAGTCATCAATCTTCAGAAGAATGGTAGCATAAGAAAGCCCTATTCTGCTCCCTCCCAATAACACACATACCCATCCTCCCCAAACCAGCTCCTGCAGGTACCATCCCATCAATCAAACATGGTTTGCCCAAATCATAGGGCTTTATCCCTCTACTCCAATGCAGCTGGCTATTTGATGTTAGGGATTAGTGATTGCATAGCTTTTTTTAAAAGGTTTGATCTTATACCATGTGATCGTAGTAATTGGGACTGCCAGTTTTAATTTAACTTGCTAACAAAAGTGAGCTAGTCCAAAAGGCTCTTTTCAGTCATGACTCCGGCACAAAGACAAAAGACAGTTTGGTATTATAATAGAAACTACAGTTGTGTACACTTATCATAAATGTAGATGTTCAAGTGTATTCACTGTTGCAGTCCTAACAAATTGGTTATCCGGCTCCTGGTACCCCACGATTGGCCAGAATACCAAAGGTAAATAAAAATTACGTCGGCTGCCGTCAGTTGTAAAGGATGTCAGGGCATCCGATACAAAATGAGGCAGCCGACATCACTTCCTCAGTCTTTCTTGCCATAACAGTCAGAAGCTCCCAGAAATAAGGTTAAGCCAAATGCAAATTTGGCAAATAATATCCAATTCAGCCTGTACCTCAGGAAAAGAGAATAGGAGACGAACGAAAAAGGGGGAAGGCGGGAGGGAAACCAGGACTGCAACAGTGAATACACCCAAACATCTACATTTACGGTAAGTGTACACAACTGTACTATGTTCATCATGTTTCACTGTTGCAGTCCTAACAAATGGGTTGATTACCAAAGCCCAGAGAAAAGGGAGGAGGAACCAACGGAATCAAGGGTTGGAGATAATGCCCTGCAACACCGCAGTGGCAAACCCTGCCCTGGCTCTGGAAAACAGAGGCAAATTATAATGTTTTGTGAAAGTGTGAACAGAAGACCATGTGGCAGCCTCCAAAATATCTTTAGTAGGGACACCCCTTAAAAAGGCTGCAGAAGTGGAAGCCGCTCTAGTTGAGTGGGTCCTAACCTCTTGGGGAGGAACCTTGCCAAGAAAACAATAACAAAAGTTGATACAATGTGAAATCCACTTGGCAATGGTTTGTTTAGAAATAGCCTTGCCCTGAGCTCCAGGTGCAAAACTGACCAATAACTGAGCTGATTTCCGAAGGTCATTAGTCCTGTCCAGGTAAAACATGAGCCGACTGTGCACATCAAGAGAATGTAGGATCCTTTCACCTTTATTCTGAGGAATAGGAAAGAAGGTAGGAAGGTGTATGGACTGATTAAGAGTCAAGCTAGAAACCACCTTAGGCATAAAGGAGGGACTGGTTCTTAGAGAGACCCTGTCTGGATGGAAAATAATAAAAGGCTCCACAGCCATCAAAGCCTGCAGCTCCGAAATCCTCCTTGCTGAAGTTATAGCCAAGAGGAAGGCAGTCTTCCAAGAGAGAAACTTTAAATCTGCAGTGGCAGATGGCTCAAAAGGAGGAAGAGTGAGTTTCTCTAGAACAAAATTAAGATCCCAGGCTGGAGTAGGTGCCCTTCTGGGAGGTTTTAAGTTGCAAGCACCTCTGAGAAACATTTTCATCAGGGGATGAGAGAAAATGGGTTGTTCAACAGAACAATGAGCAGAAATGGCAGAAGCATAGAGCTTGATAGAAGAAAAAGAAAGTCCACCCTGAAACAATTCAGCCAGGTTTTCCAAGCTCAGAGGAAGGGTAGGCTGAGAAGAAGATTCTCCTCTAGCCTGCATCCAATGAGAGAACCTTTCCCATTTGCCAGAGTAGGACTTCCAAGTGCTAGGCCTCCTGGCCTCCCTCAGCACGTCAACCACCTGCTGGGAAAGGGAAGAGAAGGAAGGCATCATACTATGAGCCATGCTGATAAATGAAGGGATTGAAGATGAGGCTGCAAAATGATTCCCCCTTCTTGAACCAAAAGATCTAGCTTCAGAGGAAGATGCCAAGGAGGAAACTGGGAGAGACTGCGAATTAGTGGATACCAATGCTGTCTGGGCCAGTGTGGAGCTATGAGAATAGTCCTTGGTTGTTCGTCCCTGAACTTCAATAATACTCTGGGTAGAAGAGGAGGGAAGGCATAAACTGATAGCAATGTCCAAGGGAAGGACAGAGCATCCACTTTCCAGGCTCTGCTGTGATACTGTCTGGTGCAAAAGAGGGAAAAGATGGTTGCTGGGGAGGAGAAAAGATCCCCCTGAGGTGTGCCCCAACTTTGAATGATGCTGTAAAAAAACTGCTCTGTTCAGCTGCCACTCGTGAGGATCCAGGGTTCGCCTGCTCAACTGGTCTGCCAAAACATTGAGCCTTCCTGGAAGAAACTGTGCTAGGAGATGCAAGTCCAGGGATGCTGCCATGGACCAAAGATTCATGCTTTGTCTGCAGAGGGAGTAAGAGTGAGTCCCTCTCTACTTGTTGATGTACCACATGACTGTGGTGTTGTCTGTTCTGACAAGCAGGGTCCCTGGAGAAAGAAGATGCTTGACAGCTAGTAAGGCCTGTTGAACTGCAATCATTTCTTTTAGATTTATATGCAGGTGCATCTGCTGGGCGTTCCACCGTCCCTGTATGCATCTGCCATCCAGGTGTGCTCCCCAGGTGTAATCCGATGAGTCTGTAGTCAGAACTTGAGTGGCAGGAGGTGTCCGAAAGGGCATGCCTCTGTTTTGTAGACAGGCTGTTGCCAGGCATAGAAACTCGGTCTGAAGAGATGGAAGCAGAGGGATTATCACATCCAGGTCCTGTGTGTGTTGACATCAAATGTTCTTGAGGTACCATTGCAATTTCCTCATATGCAGTCTTGCATATGGAATCATGAGAATACAAGATGCCATGAATCCCAGAGCTTGCAGGTACTTCCTTGCAGGGAGCTGGGACAGGCTTGCCAAGTCCTTGAAGTAAACTAAAAGAGTTGTCTGCTTCTCCTGGGTGAGATACATCATCTGGGCGGCTGTGTTCAGATTCGCACCCACGAATGTTATCTCCTTGGATGGTACCATTTTTGATTTTTCCTCGTTTCCCATTGGACCAGACAACATCCCAGGCTGAGTTCTACACAAACTACAGAACAAACTGGCACCCCACCTAAGTACCGTGTTCAATCATAGCCTCACCTCAGGCTTTGTGCCTGCTGAACGGCACACAGCAATGGTTACCCCACTCCACAAGTGGGGGAGCCACCACGGACCCCGG
This sequence comes from Protopterus annectens, assembly GCF_019279795.1. Taxonomy (NCBI): domain Eukaryota; kingdom Metazoa; phylum Chordata; order Ceratodontiformes; family Protopteridae; genus Protopterus; species Protopterus annectens. The sequence continues at coordinate 525,924,443 of NC_056748.1, forward strand.
GAACGACTGCCCCATTAGCCTGACGAGCCTGGTCTGCAAGGCCATGGAACTTATAAACAAAAACATTGGTAATCTCCAAACTCTGGATCCCACCCAGTTCGGGTTTGTAAAAGGCAGATCATGTCTTCTAAACCTGATAAGACTTCTTTGAAGCAGTCACCAAAGCCGTAGACAAGGGTAAGGTGGTTCACACAGCCTATCTAGATCTTGCCAAGGCTTTCGACACCATCCCCCACTCTGGAATTATAGATAAACTCACTAAACTCTGTATAAATCCCTATGTCACAAGATGGGTTGCCAACTGGCTCACTGACAGAACCCACACTGTGAAAGTAGCAGACTCCAAATCTGACTTCAGACAAGTGGAGTACCACAGGGTTCAGTCCTGGGTCCTCTCCTGTTTGGTATCTACTTCTCTGAAGTACAGGCTAACACAGAAGGTCTTTGGCTAACGAAGTTTGCAGATGACTGCAAACTAGGAGCCATAACTGAAACTAACGATGTGGACATCCTACAAAAGGGCCTCACTGAGACAGATGCCTGGTGTCAAAGCCATGGCCTCAAGCTCAATGCAAAAAGTGCACTGTCATCCCCTTTGGTAAAAACTCTGTACCCATGAACTACAACATAGGCGGTAGTATACTTAGCACCGAAGTGTGATAAGAGACCTTGGGACACAGGTGGACAGTAGTCTCTCCTTTGATAATCACATCGCCACAGTAGTCAGGAAATCCTTCTACGTGGCACACATCACAAAAGAATTCTCATCCAGGAAAAAAAGAGGTCATTGTTCCCCTCTACTCATCACTCAGACCCATTATAGAGTACAATGCCCCTTTTGGTATGTACCTCACAAGACATCTACAACAACTGGAAAGGCCGCAGAAATACCTCACAAAGAGGATTACCGGCCTCAAACAGATGCCCTACGCAGACAGTCTCAAAAACTCCAGCTTTACTCCGTTGCATATCACCTACTCAGAGGTGATCTCTGCCTAACATACAAAGCTATGTCAAACCCAGAGCTGTTGGACATGCTCCACTTAAAATAAATCCCAATCCCTCCGAGCTACAAGCTCTAGGGACCTAAACCTTGTCACCACAATAAACAGAACATGCTGGAGGGATAGATTCCTGTCCCAGAGACTTCCCATACTCTGGAATAAACTACCTATCTATATCAAACAAAGCTCCTCATTAGCACTCTTCAAGAAAAATCTTGATGATTGGATGGGAAATAGGAAATTCACCCCCGGGGATCAACTCTGTGGCTCTGCTCAACAGTGGCACAGGAAAATAATTTTCTTGGGTGGCAAAAGCCAGGGTACCTTTTTGGCTGGGCTTGTATAGGCCCCAGGGCCGATAGCCTAGTACCTGCCTATGAACCTATGAGAGTGTAACCCAGGGAAGAGAGAAGAGTCTTTATGAATTCCAGATCCTTCAGTAGCTGTTCCTGAGAACTTGCTTGAATCAGACAGTCATCCAAGTATGGGTAAATCTGAATTTTCTTCTGCCTGCAAAAAGCAATGACTGGGGCCAGGCGCTTTGTGAAAACTCTGGGAGCAGTAGATAAGCCAAAGGGCAGCACAGGGAATTGATAATGTTGCTTGCCCACTCTGAAACAAAGATACTGCCTGCAGCTTTCCCTGACAGGGATGTGCAGATAAGCCTCAGATCCAAGGTTACCAGCCAGGAATCCTTTTCTAACATTGGTAGTAACTGATGCAGAGTGAGCATTCGAATTACTAGAAAAGAGTTCAGAATGGAAAGATCTAGGATAGGATGTCAGGTGCCTTCCTTTTTTGGAACTAGGAAAAGCCTAGAATAAAAGCCCTGTCCTACTTGCTGAGCAGGAACTGATTCTATTGCTCCCAGATGAAACAAAGACAAAATTTGTTTTTGTTTTTCTATTTCTGCCCTTTAGTTTGGTGGAATGTCTGGGAATCCCTTGGGAGCTGGAAACATGTGGAAAGAAAACTTGTGCCCCAGGGACACCGTCCTGAGCACCCATTTGTAGTCTGTGATAGAGGCCCAGACATCTGAAAAAAGGGCCAACCTTCCCCCTAAGGGACTCTCCTAGCAAGCAAGAACAGGCAAAAGTTGCAAAAAGTCATTGAGTGTTTAAATTGAGATGCAGGCTTGGGGCTTCCCGCTTTAGAAGTGGAAGCCTGCCACCGCTTCGACCTTTGAGGGGTAGCTGCCTACCCCAGAGAAGATTTATAACCCCTAGTCCTGGAACGGTTTTGTCTGTTGGTATCAGGAAAGGTCCAACTCTTGGAAGGGTAATTCCTACTAAGGCGAGGAGGTTGAACTTGCAGAAAATCCTTAACAGTTTGCATGGACTTGGCCTTATCCTCCATCTTTTTAAGTACCTCCTCAGCTTTGCTGCCAAAAAGATTGCCTTTATGCAAAGGTACAGCCAAAAGCTTAGCCTTGACAGGTTCTGGAAGAGGCTGTTCTCTGAGCCAAGCATGCCTTCTAATAACAGATCCAGTAGCTGAAGCCCTACTGGAGGCCTCAAGGATGTCAAAACCACAATGCAAAGAATGCTTACTGACCAGAGTGGCTGAATTCAACAAATCCTGCATGTCTTTACTCTCTGCCAAAGTGGGTACACTTGCAATCCTAGACTTAATAGGCTCCAAGGTGTGCTGTTGGTACTTCAGCGTATGAAAAAGACAATTGGTAGCCCTAATAGCTAGGGTGGCAGAGGTATAAACTTTCTTGCCCCACCTATCTAGGTTCCTACATTCCCTGTCCAAAGGAACAGGATTCCTGGCAACAGTGGTTTTAACCCCTTTAGGGCCCTAAGAAATAACCTCTGGATCCGCCAACGGGTTCCTGAAAAGAAATAGATGAGAATCAGGGACTCTGTAGTACCAGTCAGGTTTCCTGGGAGCAGGGGGAACCAAATTTGGAGACCAGGAATTTTCCAGAAAAAAACAACAAACAACTTCCAACACAGGGGGAATAGCCAGAGGCTTATATGCTGAGGTAAATCAAGAAACTCCCTAATCTGTTTCTTAGATTGGGGATAATCCTGGCTTTCCCATTTAAAATGTTCCCTGAGGGTATTTAAAGTGTCACCAAAAGAGAAATCCTCTGGAGAAGACGGTGAAGGGATGGACTCCTCTGCATCTGAATCCTCAAAGGGAGAAAAAGCCAGAGAAAATTCCTCTTCATCAGCAGAAATGCTGGAAGAAACAGATCCTGAACAGGACAAAATCTCAGGAGAAACATCCCTACTGCTTTTAGGAGGGTGAGGCTGAGAACCCCTGATAAGAGTTAAGAAATCATTAGTCATTTTAACCATCTGGGATTGAGGAGAAATAGAAGGAATTGGAGCCTGCTTTTTCATAGACTTACGGATGGAAGGCTTACTTGCAAGCCTGAAGGACTCAGGAGGCCTGGCAACCACCGAAGCAGCAGCAGGAGTAGAAGGAAGAAGTTTGCTGTCAGATCGCAAAACAGAGGCCTCGGACCCCGGAGTCAGCTTAACGGTTCTAGCTCCAGCAGAAGAGGTGACAAGTCAGAAGACAAAATGGAGGCTGAAGGCCTAAGGGACTCTGACTCAAGCAAGGCCTGCGGTGGTACATCAGCAGACTGCAGAGACTGCGAAAGCATCTCACTGGCTCCCGCCTGACTGATGACCAACTTAACCTCATCCAAGGACTTCATTTTCTGAGGCCTGTCACGGTCCTTGTCCTTGCGCATTTTTGGAATATCCCAAGCCTGAAGACAGGCGGACGCCATACCAACAAACTTAGGCCAAACTCCAAAATGTCTAGCCAAATTCTTAGCCTGACGATGGATAGTACGCGGATTAAAGGAGGCACAGGGATCACAATTGGGAACGTCGTGGTCAAGGCCTAAACAGATAATACAATAAGAATGAAAATCTCTATGGGGAATCTGCTTTCCACAGGTAAGGCAATTATTAACCTTTTCTGACATTCGTTAAGGCAAGAAAAGAGAATCCCCTACGGGGTACTTAGTTGCAGTAGACTTCAACTCTTGTAGTAAGAAACCAACCAAGGTAATCTGCTGACCGGCACTCGTGCAAGAAAAGCTTCTGCTTCGCGCTCCGTGGCATGGAAGACTGAGGAAGTGACGTTGACTACCTCCTTTTGTATCAGACGCCCTGTCGTCCTTTACAACCGACGGTAGCCAACGTCATTTTTACTTACCTTTGGTATTCTGGCCGATCAAGGGCTACTGGGAGCCAGATAACCCATTTGTTAGGACTGCAACAGTGAAACACGATGAACATCTACAGTATATACATTGTGAAGTACATATGCAGAATGTAGTATGCTGCACATAGCTGTAATATGGTACATCAACTGCAAAGTATACAAAGCAATGCTAGACAGTAGTAAATGCAACAGCAGGCTGCTTGGCAAATTAATGATTAGTGGGCAAAGAAGCTAAACACAAACATATGTATGCTTTAAAGACATACAAAGGTACTTGAGCAGTAACGTACAACAAATACAAAAACATACAAAGGCACTTGACAAGGAAGCCTCTCAGTAAGAGACGTAAGACGAGGATTTCAAGTGAGATTTTTTTTTCTGAAAAAGCATTATATATTTCAAGGGGGAAATCATCAGCAGGTTGGAGCAGTCTTTGAAAAGCCATTTTCACTTACTGCTGGGGGATACAGAGGTCTGCTTAGGTGAAGAGCAATTTGATTTCTCATGAAACTGTCCGGCTGAAAAATATGAATTGTTTCTTAATAGGGGGCAGTATCTATCCCTTGTTAGTTTGTAAGGGAATAACTTTAGTATGATTGGTTTTTAACTGTTCTTCAAGGTTATGTTAATTTTTATATTTTGCATGATGCAACATTAAGAGTAGCCTTGGCCATACTGCAGTTTTATTTTGCGGCCGTACTGCAGTTTTATTTCGGCCCGCAGTGGTGGCGCTGCGGTAGCGTTGTCACCTCACAGTAAGACACTGTCCAGTTCGATTCTCAGCTAGAGCGTCTTCTGCGTGGAGACATCCGTGAATGGGCGTACCTTCGTTGAAGGTTGTGTGTCAGGGCTGGTAACTCTGCACGTAAAAATCAACTACCAATCATTAGCGGACCGGAGTTCCGCTGTGGCGACCCCTAACCGGGAAAAGCCGAAAGACAACAACTGCAGTTTTATTTCGGGAGCGCTCATAATACTTCCACCTTATTACAGTCATGTTTGGAGATTTTAACACATTTACTCCAATGGATATCAGGAAGTTTGTACTATATATGTCCTCACATTTCAAGCAAATGTTCATGTCTCTTGAACCACAGGGATTATGACAGAAGTATAAATGGCAAACTCTTTAGCACAAACTATTTTATATAGTGGTAGCATTCTTTAGTTTCTAGGTATTAAACTGAATTTTATAACGCATAGTAAATGCAGTAACTATTACATTTGTAATATTTTATAAACACCTTACAACATCTCAGCAACCACTCAAGTTATACATATACTGTCAAGCAGCATTTTATTCATCTACCTGAGAGCTTTCATATGAGGCTAAGGAGTTCTGTTTGTGTTACTTGGCTGTTGAGATATTTAGAAAAATGTGAAAATTATACCTGTATAAATTAATATCACAAAAAACAGTTAATATCTATTTAACTGCGCTAGAGAGAAGTCAAATGTTAATGCAGCTGGGTTTGCTATTGTGCAAGTTTTAAGATTAAATATTTTAAAACCTTGTACATAGCATGGTTTTGGAATTACTGATGCAAATATGAGCAAGCAACAGTTGACACCTAGAGGCATCAGTAGTACTTGACTTGGAGAAATCACTCGGATGCAATGAGTTAAAAAGACCTCAAATGGTTTTATATTAAAGGTTTATAGTTTGCACTTTTCCTCTTCTTGGTTACCAGCAGTCTTCTTTACAAACATAGTGATATAGTATGCATCTGCTGGACCAGTTTGGAGCTGGATAGGTAGTGCTGCTGTAGCATGAATGGGAGTGAAAAACCATGAGTCAAAAATAACTTAGAAACTTAAAACCCTCTGCTCTGTGAGCTAAGCCGAAAGAGTCTGGCGTCTCAATTTGGATCTGCGAAAGTAATATACTGATGAAGCTTATTAAGCACATTTTTCGGATTTTATTGGAATGCCTAGAGCTTGACAGGTTTTGACGGGTGAAATTTCTTGATAGTAAAAGCTGATGATGCCTGGTGGTGGGTAAGGAGCCAGGAGCCAATCATCCAGATATGGAAACACCTGAATCCCTGGCTCAAGTGAGTCACTGACCACATGCATTTGGTGAAAGACTCGGGGCTGTAGTGAGACCAAAGGGCAGGGCCTTGAACTGATAGTGACTGGCTCCTCATCAATTCACCCATATCCCAAATCTCTTTGGAGATGGGTGATGGCATGGCAGTAGTTCAGATTCATGATGATAAAAGGTCGCTGACTTAAAACATCCGCTTGCCATACCTGTCCATGGTCCTAGAATCTTATTAGAAGAATGAAGGCGAGATTGACAACTTAACATCAGCAGTTTTACTAAAGTGTTTATGAGTACTTATTACAACTCAAACAAAACGGAGGCTCTACTGATAATAAAGTCACCCAAAAAACACAAGAATCAGTCCGTGGGAGACCGCAACCACTCAATTTAATGTATTAACGCCAGTGAGTACAAAACGTTTTAGTCAGTAAAAATGGTTGACTTCTTCAGATACATTGATAGGTTGCTCTAACCAAGCATATATATTGTGTTAATCAATTAAAATCATTATTTAATTAAGATTTAAAGACATAAAACCACATAAAGAATTCAGATATTATTACTTCAGTTCCCTATTAAAAACATAAATAATGCATTTAAATTATAAAATTACTATTTACAACAGCATTTCATCATGTTATTCTAATGAACTTATCAAAAAATGTTGATAACATTAATATTATACTTTTATTGTTTCCAAGCCCCTTATAAATAAAAATATTAGTACTTTGGAAAAAAGCAGTTTCACAGCATTACAGATTTAAGCTTAAGCAAAGGTACAAAGGATATAGTGTCATTCAGGCCAGGTAATAGGTTTGCTTGTAAAAGAATCTGCCAATAGGTTTCCCTGTGCTCCAATCTGATCTCCCAGGGACCCCCTCTATTATCTTGATGCATAACTTTTATTACAAAAAATTCAAACCTGGCCTGGTGACATGTCAAAGTATGCCGAAACAAAGCATTGTTAGCATTTTGTTTCTGCATTTCATATATGTGTTCATATATCCTTCTCTTCAAATGTCTCTCGGTTTTACCAATGTAAAACCCTTGACATTTTTGACATATGGCCATATAAATTAGCCCTTGACTGTTACAGTTAGAATAGGCTGATGCCCTTATCCATTTATTTCTAGCTGCTATATATATTTATCTGTATGTGATATGTATTTGTATTGTGGACAGGCTCCACACCTATAAGTACCTTTACGTTGATTTGATGAACTTGTGACAATAGGCTCATATTCCAAAATATTTTTAATATTGTTTCCTTTTCGGAACACAGTTCTGACTGTTTTTCCTTTCAAATTTCTAAGATCAGCAATGTCCCGAAAACTATCCCATTCTTTTTCTACTATCCTCCTAATGATACCAGAATTGGCACTATATTCGGTAACAAAAATTTTATTGAACTCATGAGTAAAATCATATTGTGCACCTGTTCTCACGGGTTTTTCTATCTTGCCTGTGCCCAAAATAGGTTTATATATATATAGTGTTCCTACCTTCCATGACCTCATGATGAATATTCAAAATAAATTCCTCAGGATATCCCCTCTCCTGAAACATGTTCATAAGTTTAAAGCATTCCTGCTTATAATCCAAGTCAGAGGTCATGCGTGATGCCCTAACAAATTGACCTTTTCCTACCTTCCATGACCTCATGATGAATATTCAAAATAAATTCCTCATTACTTACAACTGCAATTCCTGCAGTGTTATGCTTGCACTAATAAAAGTGGGGAAATGTACACAGGCTGGATTTTGTAGCATCTGGCAGTATATCCCAACACCAAGGTACAACAACCTCAGGAGTTAGCAGAGATGAATGTGTGCGCAAAGGCATATCCTTCTAGTGAAAACCCACTTTAATCTTGTAACAGGCAAATTTCAAGCCCCACTTTGGAGGTATAATGTCAATTTGTCCCGCAATTTTATTTATTATTATTTTACATTTGTTAACCAGTAAAATCCAACTGGACACAAACCCTTTTTCAGTGGAGGCCCAGGGAGAAAAACTCCACATAAAACATACATATTGTACTTGAATCTTGTTAACTATTTATAACATACACAGCAGCAAACAAATGTTTCACATACAAGGACAGTTAAAGATTTGATATCTCTTTTTATTCAAAGAAGAATAAATAGAAATTTACAGATATTACAGTCTCTACCAACCTAATATTAACTTACAAGTAATCTTTCTTAGTCATCAGTTAGATCATCTTGGTTTGGGAAAAAAAGTAGTGCTACTGAGTTGTAGTCGTCATAGAAGCAGCAGTTATAATCATAGGCTCGGGTAGTTTAATCAGGAGCAGTACATGGGCATAGCCATTTTTTGGATAAGTGAGTTTTTAGCTTTAATATGAACTGTGCTGAGGCTGTGCTGGACATTATGTTGTGAAGTAGTGCATTCCAAATTTTAGCTCTATAGCTGGAGAAGAGGGATTCACCAGGCTGACTGTTGACAGTGGTAATTCTTATCAGCGTTTTGTTGCTGTATCGTAGAGTTCTAGTGCTGGAGTATGGCTATAGTAGGTTTTGCAGGGCAGGTGTTTTTCTCTTTGTGATAGAGTATTTTCTGGGCCATGGTTAGTTGGTTATATAGCAGGAGTCGAGGAAGATGTTCATCGTGTTTCACTATTGCAGTCATGACTGTAGGGTTCTCCCTTGCCTGCAGGCAGTCCTCGGTCGGCCAGAATCCCAAAGTCTGGGTCCGGTGTCAGCTGTTCAGCCATGCTCCCTGACGTCAGAGCGCCAGGAGTACAAAGCTGACAGCAGACGCCATGTTCTCCAGTCTTTCTTGCCGTGCGGTGATAGCAGTTTGCAAGTGCCGGTCGGCTGACTCCTGACAATCTTTTCTGAACAAACTTCAGTCCGAAGACTTTCTTCTCCTACTCAAAGCTAAGTACACCGTTGGGGAAACTTTTTTCTTGCTCCAGTCCTTGCTCCAGTCCGATGTCAGAAAAAGTTAATAATTGTATTTCATGTGGGAAGCAAATACCTCATAAGGATTTTCATTCTTACTGTATTCCTTGCTTAGGCCCTGACCACGACGTAGCTAGTTGTCAGTTTTGTGCTAGATTCAATCAACGTACAATTAAATGAAGGTACGATTTTGCATTTCATTACTTCGGTAGGCATTTTAATTACAAAATGTCGGATACGGTTCTGGCTACCGGAGTTCACAAATGACGCAAGGACAAAGACAGGCCTCCGAGGTCCAAATCTGACGATATCATTCAAGCAGAGCCAGCTTCAGGTTCTGCCGTTGTCAGTGAGGTGCTTTTGCAGCCCCTGTCGTCGGCCATTTCGGAACCGATGGCCGAAATGGACTCCCACGAGGAGCCAACTAGGCCTTTGAATATTTCTGTTGCAGGACCTTCAGACAATGCTCCTTTGGATGGGTCCGGAGTCGCTGTGCAGGTACCGGCTTCCGAAGGGGTTTTCAGGCCTACTCAGCTTCTAATAAAGGCAAAGACTCCTTCCAAATCAAAGACTGCAACTCAGGCCTCTTCTGATCCGCCTCCCAAGTCACAGAAACAGTTACTTAAGATGGCGGAGGACTTACTTACTATGATTAGGGGTTCACATCCCCCTCCAGATAAAAGGCCAAGGCAGGAAGTTTATTATGACTCCTCTGATCAGGCTTCTGTTTCTTCAGTTTCTTCTTCTGACCAGGAATATTCTTTCCCTCCTTATGAGGATTCTGATGCTGAGGAATCCATTCCTTCAGCTTCTCCCCGTGAGGATTTCTCTTTTGGGGAAACTTTGCATGAAATAAGGGAACATTTCCACTGGGAAGGACAGGAGTATTCGGAATCTAAGAAAAGACTAAGGGATTTTCTTCTTCCCCAACATAGACCCCTGGCTATTCCTCCTATTTTGGATATTGTGGATGATGCTTTTTCGGAGGCTAACTTAACCCCTGACTCTTTTCCTCCAGCTCCTGTTAAGCCTGACAGATATTACAAGGTAAAAAACAACAAAGGTCTCCCGGCACACCAATCCAATGTAGAAAAGAAACGTGTAAACAAATAAAACAGGTTTAATAAAGCGCTTTTCGTCACCTTGATTAAAGCAACTTCTTCGGATTTCACATTACATTCACAAGACCATTTAAATAACAAGCGGGACCATCATGTGGTCAAGTTTTAACTAATCAGATACTTTCATATAAGGGTGTCAAAAGTTCTGAAAATATGTTACAACATTCTTAATGTGTCATATAAAAAAACCTTTATATTATAACTTTTAAAAATATCACTAAAAACACCTACTTTTACATATATAACAAATAAAAAATGTATATATATAACAAATAATATAATAACGTAAGCAATATTTCTGTGTTCGTTATTATAACAAATTTCTTGACACTAGCTGGAAAAGTATATACAATACATTTCACAGCTATAAACAGTGGATAATGAAGGCATACCTCCAGTATTATACACTATCTTTTTAAACTCCTTAATTTTAGAAGACATATAATGTTACAATGATCGTTTAACCCTGGTTCATGAAAGGCATTAGATCTTATTTGCCATGAAAGTTCGCCTTCCTCAAGTAACAAGTTAAAAGGCCCACCCCGAATATTATGTTGAATTTGGTCAATAGCTTTAAAAGTAAAGTTATGGCCTGGATACATTAACTTGTGTCTAGCAAGAGCATTATCACTTTTGTTAGTATTCATGGCATAAATATGTTCGTATATTCGATCTCTAAGCCTTTGCTCAGTTTTCCCTACGTAGAATGCTTTACAAAGGGAACATAGGGCAACATAAATCACCATTCTTGAATTACAATTTAGGTTGTGCTTCATGTAAAATTTCCTGCCATTAATGTTAAATGTGTATCCTGTATTAATATATTTACAAATACTACAACAACCACAATTAGTCATACCTATCAGTCTGTGTATGTTCTTATGATTTTGGGCTTCCAATATATTTTTTAGGTTGTTGCCTTTCCTGAAAATAATTCTTGATCTCAAATCTAGTTTTTCCGCCAATAATTTATCTTGTTTTATCAGTTCCCAGTTCTTAAATAGTACATTTCTTACAACTATACTATCTGTACTAAATGTTGTAATGAAACTATATTCAAAATTCTCCTTTTTGTTTAACTTGGTAATTTGGTCACTGCTTAAGTTATGTTATTAAAATCCAACTTTAAGGGACTAAGGTCTAGTGTATCCAACGTTCCTTCGTCCCCTAAGAACGGTTTTAAAAGGCCACTAGTCATTTTCTTATACACTTCGTCGGAAACTGATTAAAGACAGGGGATACTCTCTTTGTTGGAACATGCTAATTAATAAGTTATATTCATCAAGAAAGATATTACAGGGTTCCTGATTCCCACCAATTTTTATACAAGAACCCTACTGCTGACCGTGAAACCATTTCTCAGGGTCCTAAGGGAGTTAAGGCCGCTTCTGCTAAAACCCCCATTCCCACCGAGAAGGATTCCAGATCTTACTTAATGCATGCCACTGAACAAGTTGGGAAGCATGGTTTACACTGTGGATTTGATGCCTTGGAGGCTTCTTGTAGAGCTGCTGCCTCTGGCATGCATGGTTAAAGGAACAAAATTTGCCAGATCAAGTAAAAGCTAAATTATTGGGTGCTCCTGTTCAGCATAATGTTTTGTTTGGATCTAAAGCTGAAGAGGTGATTAAAAAGATGGAGGACAAGGCAAAATCCAAGCAAACAGTTAAAGATTTCTTACAAGTACAGCCACCCAGATTTAGTAGGAATTGGCCTACAAAAAATTGGTCCTTTCCCAATTCAGACAGGCCTCAGAGGGGTAGATACAGACGCTCCCGAGGAAGGCCTCAAACACAAGCCTCTTATAGACCAAGACAGTGGACTGCTTCCACCCCTAGGGAAGGAGAGGACAGGTCGCAAGCTCATAGGAAACAGACTCAATGACTCTCTCGGTTGGGCTGCAGGAACTTCTTGCCTGGAAGCCCCTCTCGGAGGAAAACTCTCTTTTTCACCTAAATTGGACTCTTATAACCCAAGACAAGTGGGTTCTGGATGTGGTTTCTAGAGGTTACAAATTCCATTTTCACACCCTACCAAGGCCAAGCGGATGGCCAGATCTTCCAAAACATCAATGGACAGAGGCCTTAAACCAGGTGGAAGCTCTCTTGGCTATGAAAGCCATAGAACTAGTTCCACTTTCAGAGATGGGACAAGGTTTTTACTCAAGGCTCTTTCTAGTCCCCAGGAAGCAAAATTCATGGAGACCCATTCTGGATCTGTCAGTCTTGAACACTTTTCTAGAGATACCAAAATTCAAGATGCTTACTCTACAGCAGCTACTTCCAATGCTGACCAAAATGCATGGATGGTAACTTTGGATTTAAAGGAGGCATATTTACACATTTCCATCAAGCAGGAACGCAGAAAATACCTCAGGTTCAAGGCCGGATCGAGGCACTTTCAATTCTCTGCGCTGCCCTTTGGATTGTCTACTGCGCCCAGGGTCTTCACCAAATGCCTGGCTCCAGTAGTAGCTTATTGCAGACTCAAGGGAATTCAAATTTACCCTTATCTGGATGACTGTCTTATTCAGGCAGACAGCAGGGATGTCTTACTCCAGCATCTGGAGTTTGTTCAGAATCTTCTCAAGTTCCTGGGATTCACTGTAAACATAAAAAAGTCAAATTTGACACCCTCACAACAGATAATTTTTCTGGGTGCTTCTCTAAACACAACAACCCAGATGGCATTTCTGACATACGAAAAACAGTTACAGCTGGCTTCAACTTTCAAAACCTTGGCAACTTTAACTCAGCTATCTGCAAGGAGATTCCTGCAGGCTTTGGGTTACATGGCCTCCTGCATCCTTCTCGTACCATATGCAAGACTACATATGAGGAAAATACAGTGGTACCTAAAAAGTGTATGGTCTCAGCATTGCCACAGTTTAGACATACTGATCTCGTCCTGCCTGGTCTTCAAAAGGAATTCCTTTGGTGGTCCAAGGCATGTACTCTAAACAAAGGAAAACCCTTCTGCCTGCCTCCTGCCACTCAGATACTAACCACGGATGCCTCAGATTATGCATGGGGAGCCCATTTTCAGGGCAAGTGTCTGCAGGGCCTTTGGACAAAGGATCAGAAGCACCTGCATATCAATTTAAAGGAAATGTTAGCCATTCAGAAAGCTCTATTGGCCTTCAGGAATCTTCTACAACCAGGACAACTACTGATACGAACAGACAACACCACAGTTATGTGGTACATAAACAAGCAAGGGGGATCTCATTCCTACCCCCTTTGCAGACTAGCCATGGATCTGTGGAACACAGCTCTAGCTTGCAATCTTGACTTTCAAGCTCAGTTTCTACCAGGGAAGCAAAACTTCCTGGCAGACAGTCTGAGCAGAAACCTTTCGGACCCACACGAGTGGTTGCTGGACACCGCAATATTCAAGATGATAACAGCAGTCTGGGGATGTCCTCACATAGACCTCTTTGCATCCCACCTCAATCATCAACTACAGATGTTTTGCACCAGGACTTTCCACAAACTAGTTTGGAAAGTGGATGCACTATCATTCAGTTGGAGAAACCTCTCGGGATATGCCTTTCCACCTCTTCTTCTTCTTCCACGGGTATTATTAAAGATCAAACAGGACAAGCCCAAGATGATAATCTTGCTGGCCCCAAATTGGCCTTGACAGTTTTGGCACCCAACTCTGAAAAACCTTTGTCTGGAGCCCCCTTGGGTTTTACCACAGACTCCGAACCTTCTGTCCCAACACCAGGGTCAGGTTCTACACTCCCATGTCAGAATTCTCAGCCTGGCAGCCTGGTTAATCCAGGGTCTTTGATTCATTCTCTCCTACCCAAGCAGGTTATGGATGTCATTTTAGAAGCCAGACGTCCTAGCACTAGAAAATCTTATGCAGGAAAATGGAAAAGATTTTGTTCCTGGATGCAGGCTCAGGATTCTGATCCTCTTCTTCCTAACATTCCTTTGATTTTACTTTACCTGACAGATCTCTTACATAAGGGTGTCTCTGTCTTCCATTAAGATACATGTCTCTGCTATTTCTGCTCATTATAATACAGACCCTCCAATCTTTTCCCACCAGCTCATGAGACAGTTTCTCAGAGGAGCTAAGAACTTAAGGCCCCCTAGATCTCCTCCCATTCCTGCTTGGGATCTCAACTATGTTTTGGAAAAGCTCACCTTACCTCCTTTTGAGCCTGCTGCCACTTCTGACATCAAGTTTTTATCTTGGAAAACAGCCATCCTGTTAGCTCTGACCTCTGCCAGGAGAGTTTCAGAGTTGCAAGCTCTTATGGCTGTGGAACCTTATATTATTTTTCATCAAGACAGGGTGTCTTTAAGGACTAATCCTACTTTCATGCCTAAGGTGGTTTCCAAAGTGGCTTTAAATCAAACTATTCACTTGCCAACTTTTCCCCACTCCTCAAAATAAAGAGGAAAGGATCTTACATTCCTTGGATGTACACAGACAACTACGTTTTTACCTGGACAGAACCAAGGACATCAGGAAATCAGAGCAATTGTTTGTTTCTTATGCTTTAAGTTCCCAAGGTAAAGCCATTTCAAAACAGACCATTTCTAAATGGATTGCTCATGGAATCAGATTTTGTTACTCACACCATGGAAAGCAAATCCCAGGGAGTATACAGACTCATTCCACCAGAGCTGCTGCCACTTCAGCTGCCTTCCTCAGGGGAGTTCCTACCAAAGACATTTTGGAAGCTGCAACTTGGAGTTCAGTGCATACTTTTTCAAAGCACTACAATCTACCTCTCTACTCTAAGTCTAGGGCAGGCTTTGCTTCTGCAGTCTTGCAGGGCCTTTTAGCCGCCCCTTCTACTTTATGACCACCTCCCTTTCATTCTGCTTTGGGATTCTACCCTACAGTCATGACTGCAACAGTGAAACATGATGAACATAGTACAGTTGTGTACACTTACCATAAATGAAGATGTTAGAGTGTCTTCACTGTTGCAGTCTGGGTTTCCCTCCCTCCCGTCCCCTCTTATTTTTACTTTTGTGTGGTTCCTTTTTTTTTTTCACCATTCTTCTGAGGTGTATTTGCAAAGGGTATGGGACCTTACTCATTTAGGGACTCCTGACATCTGGGGCAAGAAAAACTGGAGAAAATGGCGTCGGCTGTCAGCTTTGTACTCCTGGTGCTCTGACGTCAGGGAGCATGGCTGAACAGCTGACGCCGGACCCAGACTTTGGGATTCTGGCCGACCGAGGACTGCCTGCCAGCAGGGGAGAACCCTACAGTCATGACTGCAACAGTGAAGACACTCGAACATCTACATTTATGGTAAGTGTACACAACTGTACTTTCTAACCAGTTGAGCTGCTTGACTGCTGAGCAGTGATGCGACCTAAAATTCGAGTTGGTGACAAATACTGCAGTTTTGTTACAGCATGTCTAGTTTTGCTAGGTCAGACTTTCTTAGATTGGTAAATATGGGCGACACACACAGCAGGGTGGAGATCAAATGTGCTTGAGCTATGGTGATTTTTGCATTTTTGTGAGGTAGAGTTTGCTCCTTTATAGTGTACCTAATTTGTGTACTTTTTTATAGTTTAAGATAATATGAGATTTGACATCCATGTATTATCTATTTCAACCCCCAGAAGTTTAGGGTGGACAGTGGGTGTGATAATGGTATTGTTTGTTGATATAATAATTAAAAGAGGGGAGGAGTGCAGTGGTTTTAGTGGTGTGGAACAGAACAGCGCAGGTTCTGTTTTATTGGGGTTCAGGATTAGGTGGGAATTTGTTAGCCATGTTTCGACTGCTAGAAAGGACTCTTGTGTGAGTGTAGTTCTTGTATGGTAGGGGCAGCACATACTACTGTGGAGTCGTCTACATACTGAATAACAGAGGCATGTACGGCTAAGTTATGGAGGATGTTTGTGAATAATGAGAAAAGTAGGGGACCAAGTCGGGACACCCAGGGTCACAGGAAGAAGAGTTAATAAGTTTTCTTGCCAGCGTACCACTTTCTGGCATCCAATCAGTTAGTCCTGGAACCAAGCAAGAGTAGATTGACAAAATTTTAGCTCTGAAAGGGTGGTTAGGAGTTTATTGTGTGAAACCATGTTGAAGGCTTTCGATAGGTCTACGAAAATAGAGAATCCATACTTGTGATTGTTTCTGCGATGGCTTATTGTGTTGGTGAATAACAGTAAAGCAGTAGTACTGTGGTGTGGGCAGAAGCCATGCTGTGTATTGGATATTAGTTTGTTTGCTTGTTGATATTCCATGATTTGTGTGCATACAACTCTCTCTGGTATCTTAGACACTGGGGATAAGATAGCAATTGGATGGTAGTCGGCTAGCTTTGAAGAGCTGCCTCCTTTGTGAAGTGGAATTATGTGGGAAGTCTTCCAAATGGTTGGGACATGGTGTTCTAATATAGATCTGATTATGAGGATAGAAACTATGCAGGCTATTGCTTCGGCAGCAAGTTCTAGAAACTCTAATGGCAGGTTGTCTACAGCTAGGTTAGTGGACTTTAATTTCTTAAGCAATTTTTTTTTATTGCTAGAGTTGACATGGGTTGAAGAGAGGAGTTGTCTTTACTTGGGCTAGGAGGAGCTGGAGCTGGGGTGGATGACTGTTTGTTAGAGAGGGCTAATATAGTTTTGGTAAAGTATTTATTGAATTAGGAAGCAATATTTACATTACTTTTAAGAGTAGCAGGTTGGGGAGTGATGGTTTTTCCTGGTTTGAGTATGTTCTTTATTGCTGACCAGAATTTTTGTGGGTTATTTCTGTGTTTAATTTGAATATCAGTGTAGTAATTTATTTTATTTAGCTTAATTTGTTTCTTTGCTTTGTTTCTAATTTCATGGTAGATTTGTTTTGTGACATTGGATTTAGTTTTGTACCATTGCTCCCAGGCTCTCTCTTGCTATTAGTAGTGACTTAGTTTCTTTTTTTAGCCAAGAGGCAAAGTTAGATTTTACTCTTGTGGTCCTGGAAGGAGCTTGTGTGTTTAAGATAGAAAGGAAGGTATTATTAAAGTGTTGGACAGCATCTTACAGGGTAAGAAGTTTAAGTGGCAGCCAGTTGCAGTGTTTGAGGGAGCTTATTGAAGTTAAATTGCTTTTTATTCCTATTTGTTGGGGAAGTAGTTTGTTTCTTTGAGTTAGTTCTTTGCCTGATTATACAGGTTGGGAGATGGTCGCTGAGGCAGTCTGGAAGACAGCCCGAATGAAGGGAGTGGTTTGTTTAGGTCCAGTCAAGTAGGAAGTGTTTATTGGGCGATTTATTAATCCTGGTGGGGGTTGTATGAGCGGAGTGAAGCCAAAGAGATTAATGTGATTAGTGAGGTTTTGAGAAGAACATGATGTCCAGTCAATATTAAAATCACCCATAACAATTGTTTCATGAGGCAAAGATTTATCTGACCAGTTTAATATGTTTTCTTATGTGTCAGTATTGCCTCCAGGTGGGATGTAGGTTCCAATGATGTTTATAGGTTTGAGTTCAAGGTAAGCTTAGTAAGTAACACTTCACCAATGCACCAAGAATTGTTGCTTTGCATTCTGTACTTGTAAGTCATTTTACTCATTCACTAAATTTACTGTTAAATCACAGCATGAGGTATAAAGTTATACAAGGAACTCACCAACAGATTTGCACCACATACTTGGTAGCATCCCAGAATTCATATTAGATTACCAATAAGAAAATCAGCAGTAATATTTAGTGCTTCTCAGATCTTTCACAATCACTTCCTATCTAGAATTCACCCTCAGTATGTATACAAACACATAGTACACTATATCCAGACTCGCCTTAGGCATCTGGCACAGTCTTTCATTCCAGGTTCCTACAAAACCACAAAATGTCCTTTGTTTTAGGTTGTGCTTGCTTTATTTTTATTAGTGTGTTTTTGGAAGCAGTGTATGCTGGGCTACCAGTGTATGTGATTTTCCTGGACTTAGCCAAGGCTTTCAGTTATGTGCTATTATATTATCAAACATGACAGAATACAAAATAATTATCCGTTAATATGAATAAAAATGGTTTGATAGTAGAAAATGTTGAGTGGATGTTAGCAATTTCAGATGTGGAGATCAGTTTCGGAGTTCCTCAGTGTTATGTGCTGGGCCCGCTGTTTGGTATTTCCCTGTCTAGCTTACCACTGGAAATAAAATAAGGCTAAGCAAATATGCGAACAAGGCTGACAATACTGAACTGGGCTCAGTACTAACTAATTAACTTAAGGATCATTATGTAATAAAAAGTTATTTGAACAAACTTTTTTTTTAAGGTACCCAGTGCTAGTTTGCTTAGGGCTAAAGGTTAATGCGGTTTTGAAAGCATGCAAGCTGCTTTTCTTCTCTATTTCTCTCCCAGATGTGAAGAGAAAAGGCAGCAATGGACATAAGTGACAACAGAGACTGCAACATGTACTTTAAAATGAGTAACCTAAATTTTAGACTGGGTTATCCCTGTGGGTGCAACTGTCGATTTGAGGTAATTGTTATTAATTGGAAGGTTAAGCTTCATTTGTTAAAATGTACAAAGTTTTTTGTGCGTGTTCTAAGTTAATAGGGGATGGAAGCGCTTTGCAAGTGTATTTAGTTTTTGTTTTGAGGCCTTTCATTAAAAGTAAAAAGCAAATGTGACATAAGTTCATATGGAGATGACAAACTGTATAAAAGTTCAGCCTGTCCAACATTAGTGTGTGCGTACAAGGCAAAAGTCGGAAACACACATTCAAAATAATGGTCATGTATAACAAGTGGAACAACAGCTCTATCATAATGGCTGCTATATGTCCATAGTATCTTTGAATGTAAATGTCCTTACAGGTATAGATAAGAAGGAATGAATACTAAATTATTTTAAGAAATTGTTGTTGCAATGTTGCAGAAGATGCACTTGGAAAGAAATTGGCATGTAAATTTCATAAAGAAAGAATTCCAGGATGGATATACAGCAGAATAAAAGGAACAGGGAAGTAATACAAATGGAAGGGGAAAAAAGAGACAATAGTGGCAGATGTGGTAGTAAGGGGCTACTGGCTATGGAGGAGGATTACGCTGGCATATATTTGTATTCCACCAAAAACTGCTATTCTTTTTCTTATTCTTCTTTTTCTTTCGGCTGTTCCCATTAGGGGTCGCCACAGCGGATCATCTGCTTCCATTTCTTCCTGTCCTCTGCATCTTGCTGTGTCACACCAACCACCTACATGTCCTCTCTCACCCCATCCATAAACCTCATCTTAGACCTTCCTCTTTCTCTTACCTGGCAGCTTCATCCTTAGCATCCTTTTCTCAATATACCCAGCATCCCTCCTCAGCACATGTCCAAACCAATGCAATCTCACCTCTCTGGCTTTGTCTCCAAACCGTCCAACCTGGGCTGACCCACTAATATACATATTCCTAATCCTGTCTACCCTTGTCGCACCCAGTGCAAATCTTAACATCTTTAACTCTGCCACATCCAGCTCTTTGTCAATGCCACTGTCTCCAACCCATATAACATAGCTGGTCTGATCTCACTACCCTCTTGTAGACCTTCCCTTTCACTCTTACTGGTACTCGTCTGTCATAAATCACTCCTGACACTCTTCTCCACCCACTCCACCCTGCCTGTACTCTCTTCACCTCTCTTCCACACTCACCATTACTCTGAACTGTTGATCCCAAGTATTTAAACTCATCTATCTTCACCAACTCGCCTCCCTGCATCCTCACCATTCCTCTATCCTCCCCTCTCATTCACACACACATATTCTTAGTCCTGCTGACCTTCATTCCTCTCCTCTCTAGAGCATATCTCCACCTCTCCAGGGTCTCCTCAACCTGTTCCCTACTCGCACTAGATATCACGTCATCTGCAAACATCATAGTCCACAGGGACTCCTGTCTGATCTCATCTGTCAACCTATCCATCACCACCAAAAACTGCTATTATGGAGCTTAATTCATTACATCTGAGTGACTCCAGGTGCATCTGCAGTTAACTCTAGGTGTCAAATATTGCTTGTTCACATTTGCATCAATAATTACAAAGCCACATTATGTACAATGGTTTAAAATATTTCATCTTAAAGCTTACACAATACCAAACTCAACTGCATTAACATTTGACATCCGTCTAGTGCAGGTAAACCGATATTAGCTGTTGTTTTTACAATAGTAATTTATATAAATATAATTTTCATATTTTTTTAAATACCTCAACAGCGAAGTAACATGGAACTCCTTAGACTCGTATAAATGCTCTCAGCTAGATGAATAAAATGCTGCTGACAGTATGCATGCATAGAGTGGTTGCTGAGATATTTTATTGTTTACATATTAATACAAATTTAATAGTTACTGTGTTTACTGTGACTTATAAAATTCAGTTTAAGACCTAGAACTTAAAGAATACAACCACTATAAAAAATAGTTTGTGCTAAAGAGTTTGCCATTTATACTTCTTTCATAATCACTATGGTTTCAGAGATATGAACATTTGTTTGAAGTGTGAGGCCATAATTTAATTCTGTCAAAAGGCATGAATTGACAACATTTTGAGAGACATAATCCGCTTGCAGCAGGGAATATTACTGTTAGGTATGGGTGGGGACTGGATGTATCTGAGGGACCTAGAAGGGAAAAATCACAAAAGAAGGTAGATTTCTGAAAAAAAAAATAAGAAATGTACTTGGTATGGAAGATGTGAAGCCAGTACTTGAAACTCTGTCAGAATTTACATATCGCCCAAGGTACAATAACAATGATAGACTGGATAGAAGTTACATTTCACAGGAACATGTGCATTTAATTGAAAGCTTCAAAATACACTCGGTAACTATTTCAGGTCGGGTTACCTTTATATATAGATATATATATATATATATATATATACATATATATATATATATATATATAGGCTTAAATTCTGTACTTTGTGTTATTTTCTTCTTTTAGCAAAACTAGGTGGGGGCCCCCCACACCTTCCCTAACTATATATACCAACTCCAGGGTCGCACAACATTATGGAGGGGACAAATCCCTGTTATTTGCCTTAAAGTGTACTGAAGTACTAGATGTCAGTCAAATGAGCTTTCAGTCAAATGAAAGTAACCCATTTCAGGTCATACCCTGTTAAAAACTAAGATAAAAATGCAGGGTAATGAAGCAAAAATGACACACTGGCACCTTCCCACCTATTGGTTAAAAAGAGAGGAATTTAAGGAATGAGTAGTGGAAATTATTCAAGAGTTATTAGAGAAAATAGAAAATTCTTCAGAAGGAATAGCTAGTGAGTGGGATAAAATGAAAATGGAGTTTAACATTGGGTAGAAATAAGAAAGGAAGAAATATTGTTAAGCAGTAATAGGAATTATGTAGAAGGGTTAACAAAGTTTAAAGTACTACAGTATAATGAAAATCTCTTAAAACAACAGGAGAAGCAACTGCAGAGCACTAAAGAGAAAATAAGGCAGTGTTTGGATAAAATGCATGACTTGTTAAGCAACTATTTTTTGTTAACTCCAGAGCACAAAACCTTTTAGTACCACGACACAGGCAACAGAAAGTAGAAAGGGTTGTCATGAAACTTAAGAAGAGTATAAAAAGAAATATAACCAGATACTCTATAGAGGTATTAGAGATACTTTGAAATTTTATGAAAATTTGTATAAAGCAGAGGAATATAGAAACAAAACACACAAATGGAAATAATAGCGAAGATAGGAAAAGAAACAATACAAACACAGTTATCTACAAATCAATCTGCAGGGAAGTCTCCAGGAACAGATAGCATTCCTGTGGGAGTCAGGTGGGAAAGAAAATGATAAAGATCTGCAATATTTTATTTAATAGTATTTTAAAAGAAGGGAAGCCCCAGTATTTTGGGAGAAAGCTATGATGGCTGTATTACCCAGAGAGCTAAAGACTTGTCAGAACCAGCCTCATATAGACCCATTTCACAATCACAAACTTTACGTTTATACTGGCTAAAAGAATGACAAAGGTGTTGCCAAAATTGATGGAAATGGACCAATGTGGTTTTTGGTGGGGAGGCAAACTTTTGACAACGTTAACAGAACAATGATGATCCAGAGGAAAGTAGAATGTAAGAAAATATTGCTGTTGTTGCTGGGTCAGGATGCACAGAAAACATGTGACAGACTAAGCTGGGATTTCAAGAGTAGGGCAATGAAAGCATTTCCATTCATGATAAAATAAGGGAAGTTAGAATATATGAAGGATTGGTTAGCGTTGCCGCCTCACAGCAAGAGGTTCTCCGTTTTGATTCTCGGCTGGGCTGCCTTCTGTGCGGAGTCTGCATATCCTCCCTGTGGTCGCGTGGGTTTCCTCCGGGTCTCCGGTTTCCTCCCACATCACAAAGACATGCAGTAGGTGGATTGGACACTCTAAATTGGCCCTAGGTGTGAGTGTGTGCGTGTGTGTGCCTTCTGTGGAAGGTTGGGTGCCGGGCTGGCAACTCGACACCGTAAAACTCCACTGCCAATCATGAGCGGACAGATGATCCGCTGTGGCGACCCCTAACCGGGAAAAAGCCGAAAGAAGAAGAAGAAGAAGAAGAAGAATATATGAAGGATTGGAGACGAGAATTAAAACGGGAGGGTTCCTCTCTGATAAGCTGTGTTTGACTAGAGGTACAGGCAGGGGATGTCCTCTTCCCCCTTTGCCAGGTGCTCTAAATTTAAAGCAAATAAAGAAAATAAGGGAATCAAAAATCCAAGGATATAATTAGAA
The DNA here is from genome assembly GCF_019279795.1 of Protopterus annectens. NCBI lineage: Eukaryota > Metazoa > Chordata > Ceratodontiformes > Protopteridae > Protopterus > Protopterus annectens. The sequence goes on from NC_056748.1 coordinate 525,947,448, forward strand.
AGGTGATCAAGAAAAGTGTGCTTCATTTGCAGATGATAAAATTTTGTACTTTATGAATTCAGTAAAGAACATCTCGGTGTTATGGAACATTTTGAAATACTTTCAAGACTTTTCAGGATATAAAATCAGTGAAGATAAAACCAAGGCTATCGCTGTAAATTATGTACTCTAGCATGACTTGGTCCAGCAATACCCATATTTATGAGGGCCTGACATGATGAAATATTTAAGAATATGGATTAAAAGGCTTCTGTTATGGGGGAAAGTACAGCTGTACACTTACCATAGATGTAGATGTTTGAGTGTATTCACTGTTGCAGTCATTTCATTTGGGTAATCTGCTGGCAGGTTGCCCTCAGTCGGCCTGAATTCCAAAGTCTTGGGTCCTGCGTCAGTTGCTGTCTCCTCTTCCATGACGACAGGGGTATAAAACATGCAGCCAACGCCATTTTCTTTAGTTTTTCTTGCCCCCGATGTCAGGTGCCCCCAAAAAGGTAGTATATATATATTCTCTATCTTCTACAACCTATGTGGTGTATTTGCTTGTAGATGAAGGTAAAGTTTATATTGATGCACATTGATGCACATATATATATGTGCATCAATATAAACTTTACCTTCATCTACAAGCAAATACACCACATAGGTTGCAGAAGATAGAGAAGGAAAGAAACTCCAGAATGACAGGGGGATGGCGGGAGGGTAACTTGGACTGCAACAGTGAATACACTCGAACATCTACATTTACGGTAAGTGTACACAACTGTACTATGTTCTTAGTGTTTCACTGTTGCAGTCATTACATTTGGGTAGAATCCCAAAGCTATGGCTGGGAGGCTGGAGCTAAACAGCATTAGGTGTGGCTAAAATGCCCTGCAGAACTGCAGTGGCAAAGCTTGCCCTGGACTTAGAGTAGAGAGGCAAATGATAATGCTTTGTAAAGATGTGAACAGAACTCCAAGTAGCAGCCTCTAGAATGGCTCTGGTTGGTACTCCTCTGAGAAAGGCTGCTGAAGTAGCTGCAGCTCTGGTGGAATGAGACCTAATGCCCTTGGGCACAGGTTTACCATGGTGTAAGTAGCAGAAACGGATGCAGTGGCTTATCCACTTTGAAATTGTCTGCTTTGAAATAGCCTTTCCTTCTGATCCTGCAGCATATGACACTAGTAATTGCTCAGTTTTTCTTAGAGCTTTAGTCCTGCTTAAGTAGAATCTTAGCTGTCTGTGTACGTCCTAGGAATGCAGAATTCTCTCCCCCTTGTTCTGCGGATTTGGATAAAAGGTTGGCAGATGAATTGTTTGGTTACGAGCCACAATGGAAATCACCTTAGGCATAAATGTAGGATTTGTCCTGAGAGACACCCTGTCTGGGTAAAATATGATAAAAGGCTCTACAGCCATGAGGGCCTGTAGCTCTGAAACTCTTCTTGCTGAAGTAATCGCTAGTAGCAGAGCTGTTTTCCATGATAACAACTTTATATCAGCTGAAGCAGCTGGTTCAAATGGAGGCAGGGTGAGCTTTTCCAACACATAATTGAGGTCCCATGCAGGTAATGGTGATGATCTACGAGGCCTTACATTTTTGGCTTCTCTAAGATACTGCTTTAGTAAAGGATGAGAGAAGATTGGTGGCTATGTATTCATAGGTTCATACTAGGCCATCTGCCCTATGGCATTTATAAGCCTAGCCAGAATGTGTTTGGCTTTCGCCACCCATTTTAAATTTATTTTGCTATGCCCTTTTTCGAGGTTAGTATACTGTGCCTCTGTCTAACAGTGAAACAGAGGTGATACCCGGGGTAAACCTACGATCTCCCATCCACTCATCAAGATTCCTCTTGAAGAGAGTCAATGAGGGACTCTGCCTAACCTGGACTGGGATTTTATTCCAGAGTGAAGGGAGCCTCTGGGTTATGAATCTGTCCCTCCAGCATGTCCTATTTATTTCAGTGCAGAGGTTCAAGTCTCTCGGCGTAGCTCGATGGGATTTGGATTTTCTGAGGTGCAGCATGTCCATTAATTCCGGGTTGGACATGGCTTTATACGTCAGGCACAGATCGCCTCTGAACAGGCAGTATGCCACTGAGTAGAGCTGGAGTTTCTTTAACCGGGCAGCATATGGCATCTGTTTGAGCCCTTTGATCCTCTTGGTGAGGTACTTTTGGGGTCTTTCCAGTTGCTGCAGGTGTCTGGTAAGGTACATCCCAAAAGGGCATTGTACTCAATTATGGGCCTGATGAGGGATGAGTAAAGAGGCACGATGACCTCCCCTGATCTAGATGTGAATCCCTTCATGATTAGGTGGGCTATATAAAATGTTTTTCTAACCACTTTGGCCACGTGGTTGTCAAATGAGAGATTGCTATCAACTTGGGTCCCCAGGTCCCTAATTACTTCTTCTGTACTTAATGGATTACCACCTATGTGGTAATTTGTGGGCACTTTGTTTTTGCCAAAGGGGATGACTATAAAATTTTTGGCATTTAGCTTGAGGCCATGGCTCTGGCACCAGTTGTCTGTTTCTATGAGGCCCTTTTGGAGGATGCTTGTGTCGGCTGGAGAGTCAATTATGGCGCCCAGTTTGCAGTCATCTGCGAACTTGGTCAGCCACAGTCCTTCCGTGTTGGCCTGTACCTCCGAGAAATATATACCGAACAGTCCCAGGACTGAGCCTTGTGGGACACCACTTGTAACTGGTTTGGAGTCTGACATGGCTCCAGCAATTCTAACCATGTGGGTTCTGTCCTTGAGCCAGTTTGCAATCCATCTAGTGACATAGGGGTTTATATTTAAGCTGGTGAGCTTATCTATAATGCCCGAGTGGGGTAGTGTATCGAAGGCTTTTGCGAGGTCCAGGTAGGCTGTGTGGTCCACCTTCCCCTCGTCAATGGCCTTGGTGACTGTTTCAAAGAAATCAACCAGGTTTAAGAGGCAGGATCTGCCCTTAACAAAGCCGAACTGGGTAGGATCCAGTGTTTGTAGGTCCCCAATATCTTTATTTATGAGGTCCATGATGATCCTTTCCATAGCTTTGCAGACCAAGCTAGTCAGGCTTATGGGGCGATAGTTTCCAGGATCCGTTGAGGCACCACCTTTATGGAGAGGGACCACTGTTGCTGTACACCACTCTTTGGGCACATATCCTGTAGTAAGGCTGAGATTGAACAGTAGTTTTATGTTTGGGTTTAGCTCTTCTTGGAGTTCATGTAGGACGCAGCCCGGGACACCATCTGGTCCCATTGATGCTGTGTATTTTGCTTTGGAGAGGGCGGCTCTTACCTGAGCATCTGAGATGTCAGGGGGGGCAGCACTCTGCTGGGATAGATATTTGCCCTTTTGGTGGGAGTTTGCGCTGAACCTGTCAACTAGGATGTTGGCAATGTCTGTGGGTTCGTGTATTTTTGTCATTTTGGACTAATTCTGAGCATATCTGGGAATTACCACCCAGGTTCCTAACATAACTAAAGAAAGCCTTGTGATTATCCTTAGTGTCCTGTGCAATTTTTCTCTCGAAGCTGGCCTTAGACAATTTTATGTGTGCCCGTAGTTTTTGCTAATACTGATCAGTGATGCCTTCCCTTTTGGGATTTTGCTCTATCATTTAGTTGCTTCCTCCTTCTATTGTATAGTTTGTTTATGGCTGGGGTCCACCAGACAGGACGCCTGCCTTTGGAGGATTGGGTCTTGGTTTTATTTGGGATCGCATGATCCATGCATTCCTGAAGGTGTTCATAGAATGCGTTTATAAAGGATTCTGCGGTCTGGGCCGTATTTTCCACAGGCCGGGGCTTTGAAGGATTCCACCTCAGTTTTGAGGAGTGTGAAATTTGCTTTAGAGAAGTTTTTCACTGTGGTTTTCTGGGCAGGGGTGGGGTCGGGATGTGAATATCCAGTGAGATTAGTTTATGGTCTGATCTTACCAGTGAGGGATACACTTCTGGTCTGGAGCATAGAGTCCCCATGTTGGTGATGATCAGGTCCAGTATGTTCTCCCTCTTGTGGGAGTGGTAACAAGTTGTTCCATAGCATTTGAGTTTATAAATTCTAGGAACCTTTGGGCTAGGGAGTTGGAGCTAGAGTAATGCTCCCAGTCTATGTTTGGGTAGTTGAAGTCGCCCAATATAATGGTGTTTGGAGAGACCTTCATATTTTCCAGTGTTCTCAGGAAGGCCGAGTGGGGTTCCTGGGTTTGGGAGGGTGGTCTGTAGCAGGCTATAAACTGGAAGGCAGTTTTACCCACTGTTAGTTGCACATGGATAGTCTCTGATGCTTCGTGCTTTACCACCAACCTGGAGGTGTGGGTATCTTTGATGAATATCGATACTCCCCTCCTTTTGTGGTTCAGTCCAAGTTTTGGGGCGAAAAGCATGGTATGAGGTATAACCTGGTAGTGCTGGGGTGCTCTCGGGAGCCCTGAACCAGGTTTCTGTTACTGCACAGATATCGATGTTCTCCATGCTAAGAAGAGTTTCGAGTGTGCATCTTGAGGTTTAGACTTCTGGCGTTGAGTAGCATTACTCAGTTTCTTATCCCTTGCGATACCTATGGAGGTGGGTTTGTCTTTTGAGCCTTGCCTAAAAAAGCACTATGGGGGTAGCAAGAGCCTTTGCCAATATCTGAAAGCCCAGGGGTGACAGGTGCAAGCCGTCCCTAGCGAAGCATCGTGGCTTGTTGAGCATATCATCCCAAGCTGACAGGCATTGGATCCCCTTTGAATGACACCAGTACTTAAGCCAATTGTTGAAATTGATCATCTTGTCTTCACATTGTGGCATCATTCTTGGTGAGGGTAAGATGCTACTCAAGGTCAGGGTCATACCGGCCTGGGCTACATGCTCAGAGAGCTCCTTTATGTCTCTTTTCATGCAGTCCAGGGAGGTACATCTCAGGTCATTCACACCAGCATGGACAATGACCGAGTCATATTTGTACTTGCCTTGGAGTGACCTGAGTGCTTGTGTTATGTGGCGGATCCTAGCGCCCGACAGGCTGCTCACCGTGACCCTCTCCTTGTTCAGCCTGGTGAGCGGACGTTAGTGTGCCTGACGATAGAGTCACCTATTACAAGTGTATCAGGTGTGTTGTTTAGTCTTAAGGGCTGTGACTGTTTGGCACACTGGCTTTGTGAGATATGTGTTGCACGTGTTTTGTTTTGGGGTAGCGGCTGCTTGGGTGTCTGCTTTGGAGGTCTCTGCTGCTTCGCAGATCTTTATTTAGAGCCTCGAGTATGTTTTTGTGTGATTATGTGTTTGGTTTGCTGTCGTGGTAGATCTATGTGAGACTGGAATTGTAGTGAGTGTGGTTTCCTTCTCCTCCTGACTGGTTATGCCAGTACTGAGTTGAGAGAGCTTAGCCTCCAGTTTGGCTATATGGTTGCATCTCTCACATGTGTTGGAATTTGTTGGGAGGAGGAGAGGGTTGTCTGTGTACATGAGGCAGTTGTAACATTGCCTCAAGATTCCCAGATTCACCAGCTGGACCGAGAGGAGATTGACAACTGACCTTTGGACATGCTAGAATAATATTGGGAATTCCTTAATAATTGAAAACCAGGGCCAGTGGGGAGTGAGGGTGTAGTGCTTTTAATTTTTAGTGCTGACTTATATAATTGCTTTAGTGAGCAAGTGCCAGGTAACTTAAGTGCAATGTGTTACAGGTAACTTAAATGCAAAAGCGACAAACAGTAACTTTCTTTCAAGTGAAACAAGGAAATAAGTACAGTAAGCAATGCAGATATCACTAGTTATCCACAGAAGCTGAGAAGCACAGATTAGGTGGAATTAGCATTCCAGGGAAATAACAAGCAAACAAACAACAAGCATATAAACAAAGCTAGATTCAGCAGGCCTGGATCTAGTCTATGCTACAGCAAACAAGGTGTACCAATTTCAGTAAGATACAGTTCAAATATTCAGGCACTATAAACCTTTAACCAGAAATTCCCAGCTCAGAAGGGCAGAGTCCAGCCTCTTCTCCCACAAGAGTGCAGACCACAAACCTTCTTAATGTAAAATAACTGGCCTGAAGCCCAAGTGCTTAAACCAGAACTAATACACTTTAAGAATAACAGACACTGGGGCTCTCAATCAGCAGTTCCCAACTTAGAAGGATGAAAGCTACCTGTCCTGCCACCACAGTGCATGCCACAAAACTTCCTAATGTAAAACAACTGGTCTGAAGCCCAAGTGCTTAATCCAAAAGACTTAGAATGACAGCTACACTTTAAATCAAGTTACTACCAAGCAGTAATAAATACAATTGAATACTTTAGAGAATGCCTGGATTAGTGCTCAAGTTACACAAACAAAGCTAGATCCAGCAGGCCCGAATCCAGTCTATGCCACAGCAAACAAGGCACACCAACTTCAGTAAGAAGCAGTTCAGATATGCATGCACTATAAGCCTTCAACCAGAAATTCCCAGCTCAGAAGGGCAGAGTCCAGCCTCTCCTCCCACAAGAGTGCAGACCACGAACCCTCTTAATGTAAAATAACTGGCCTGAAAGCCCAAGTGCTTAAACCAGAATTAATACACTTTTAGAATAACAGACACTGAGCCCTCAATCAGCAGTTCCCAACCTAGAAGGATGTAAGCTACCTGTTCTGCCACTACAGTGCAGACCACAAACCCTCTCAGTGCAAAACAACTGGTCCGAAGCCCAAGTGTTTAAACCAAAAGGCTTAGAATGAGTTACACCAAGCAGTAATAAATACATTTGAGTACTTTTAAGATGATGCAAAAGTAAAAAAAGTAGGTAGAAACACAAGTACAGTAAAAGCAGATGAATTTTTTTTTTTCTGAACAAGTGCTGAGATCAAAGAAACAGATTTGAGTGCTGAAACTAGAAAACTGGCTAGTTATAAGAAAAAAAACTAAGCTAGAAGGCTTCCCTCCAACACAGAAGGGCTTGGGGGCTCAGAAGCCTACAAATAGTCTATACCACTTAACAGGAAAGGCAGGAAACAAGCTTCATTTTTTTTTTTTTTTTTTTCTGTTTCCCAGATGCTCTCTTTGTACACAGTAGGAGTGCCTGAAATCAGAATATGATCTCACTGCACTCAGTTGAGTGAGCAAATGAGATGGGCCCAGAAGGAGTATCCAAACACAAATTTACAAGAGGGGCGGGCAGTTGCAAGGCCACTAAGATTAACACCAAAACAAAACAGGAGGGTGGGTGGAACTAACTGAAGAGCAGACTGAAAACTTCCAGTTCAGTTAATATTCCTTCCACACAGTTAAAATCAATTTAAATACTGTATTTTTTTGAAAAAAAAGAGCAGATAAAGGTACTTAAATTCTCTTATACGTCCAGTTGAATATAGCAAGTTCTCAGCCGGCCAAAGCTGTGGTTTTTAAGCAGAAAATATTTCACACTGTACCACTTAAATAGGCAAGGACAGGAAATCAAAGAATGTGACTACCCCCACACCTGTAATTACTAGCAAATAACAAAATTCAGCAAACACTGACTAACTTCCAGTTCAGCTAATATTCCTTCCACACAGTTAAAATCAATTTAAATACTGTATTTTTTGGAAAAAAAAGAGCAGATAAAGGTACTTAAATTCTCTTATACGTCCAGTTGAATATAGCAAGTTCTTAGCCGGCCAAAGCTGAGGTTTTGTAATGAGCCGAAATGGCAGAGGCATGGATTTTAATTGACGAGAAAAACAGGCCTTTGTCAAGCATCTCAGTTAAGTATTGTAATATCTGAGGAATATTTGGTTCTGCTGTATCAGTTCCTTCTGCTTGATTCCAAGCACAGAATCTCTTCCATTTGTCAGCATAAGATTTTCTAGTACTAGACCTTCTGGCTTCCAAAATTATATCCATCACAGCTTTACTGAGAGGTGTTGTTTATATAACTACGTGATCAGCCATGCTGCCAGGTTCAGTGCCTGTAGTTGATTGTGCAGGATCTGATTGTTTTGCTGGGACAGTAGTTGAGGTCTTTGAGGTAAGGTCCAAGCTGGGTATTGAGACAAGTTTCTTAGGACTGGATACCAGTATTGGCGGGGCCAGTCCGGGGCAATTAGTATCATCTTTGGTTTTCTCTTCTGTGACTTTTAGGAGGACCTTGGGGAGAAGAGGCAGAGGAGGAAAGTCGTAAACTGATAGGTTTTTCCAACTGAAGGATAGGTCTCCACTTTCCATGCTTGTCTGTGATAAGTCCTTGTGCAGAATCTTTTTAATTGATAAGTTTGAGGCGAGGCAAATAGATCTATGTCTGGGCTCCCCCATTTCTCTGTTATCATGCTGAAGACTTGTGGATCTAGTTTCCACTCGTGAGGATCCATAAGGTTTCTGCTTAAATCATCTGCCAGCGTATTTTGCTTACCTGGCAGGAATTGAGCTTGAAGATGTATTTGGTAGGTCAAAGCTGTGTCCCACAGTGCCATGGCTAATCTGCAAAGGGGGTAGGGGTGTGTGCCCCGTTGCTTGTTTATATACCACATGACCGTGGTGTTGTCCGTCTTTATCATTAGTTGTTCTGGATTAAGTAAGTCCTTGATGGCTGTTAGGGCATTTTGAACAGCTAGCATCTCGTTCTGGTTGATATGTAGATGCATTTGTTTTGGGGTCCATATGTCCTGAATGCATCTTCCTGCCATGTGGGCCCCCCAGGCATAATCTGATGAGTCTGTTAAGGTTTGGCTGGCAGGGGGTAGAGTGAAGGCAGTCCCATGTTTGGTGACATGCCTTTGCCCAACATAGAAACTCCTGTTGTAGGCAGGGAATGAGAGGAAACATTGCTTCCAGACTGTGAGAATGTTGACTCCATAAACTTTTTAGGTACCAATTAAGTTTCCTCATATGCAGTCTTGCATATGGAATCAGTAGAATGCAGGATGCCATGAAGCCCAGAGCCTGCATAATTTGTCTTGCAGATAACTGGGTTTTTGTTGCCATCAGTTTGAAGTAAGTAGTCAGTTGCCTTTGCTCGACTGGCATCAGGTAAGCCATCTGGGTAGTTGTATTCAAGCTTGCACCCAGGAATCTTATCTTTTGAGAAGGTACCAGTTGTGATTTCTTTTCATTTATTGTGTACCCTAGGCATGTTAGAAGCCTTTTCACAAACGCCAGGTTTCGAAGAAGAGTGTCCTTGTTCTCTGCTTGAATGAGACAGTCATCCAAGTAAGGGTATATTTGTATACTTCTTTGTCTGCAAAATGCAATTACTGGTGCCAGGCACTTTGTAAAGACCCTGGGCACAGTAGATAAGCCAAAGGGCAGTGCAGAGAATTGGTAATGCATTAAGCCAGTCTTGAATCTGAGGTATCTTCTGCATGAATGTCTTATTGGGATATGCAAGTATGCCTCTTTTAGGTCTAATGTCACCAGCCAAGCATTCTTGCCCAGCATGTGCAGAAGCTGCTGCAAAGTCAGCATTTTGAATTTTGGAATGTCCAGGTATGTGTTCAAAATCGATAAATCCAGTATTGGCCGCCGGACCTTGTCCTTTCTGGGTACCAAGAACAGTCGAGTAAAAACCTTGTCCTTTTTCCTGTTCTGGTAATGGCTGAATGGCCCCCATATCCATGAGGGACATAACCTGTTTCTGTGCCTCTGCCCATTGATTTTTTGGCAGATCTGGCCAACCATTTGCCATTGGCAGAGTGTGGAAATGGAATCTGTATCCCTGTGATACTATGTTTAGTACCCACTTGTCCTGGGTTATTAACTGCCAATTTTGAGCAAAAAGTGCTAATTTTCCTCCTAAGAGTGCTGCCAAAAGGTAAGTGCTTGGTGTAGGCAGGGGGAAGTCATTGGGACTGTTTTCTGTAGGTTTGCACTTTATCTCCTCCAGATTTGGAGGTGGAAGCGCCCCATTGCTTTGACCTGTATGAATCTTGCGCCTGGTATCTGGAACCCTTAGGGCATCTGGATTTGCCCCTTTGAGCTCTGTCCGACACAGGAAAGAACCAATTTTTTGTAGGCCAGTGTCTACTGAATCTTGGTGGCTGCACTTGTAAGAAGTCTAACAGTTTGCATAGACTTAGCTTTGTCTTCCATTTTCTATAAAACCTTTTCTGCCTTATTACCAAACAGAGTATCATGATGTAAAGGTGCATCTAGCAATTTAGCTTTAACATGATCAGGCAAATTTTGTTCTTTTAGCCAGGCATGCCTCCTAATCACAGATCCAGTAACTGCGGCCCTGCAGGAGGCCTCTAAGGAATCAAAACCACAGTGCAAAGTATGCTTCCCAACCTGTTCAGCTGCATGCAATAATTCCTGTAATTCTTTATTTTCTGCACATTCAGAAATCAACATCATTTTCTGTTTCAGCAATCCCATAGCATGTTGTTGATACTTAAGCATATGAAATTGACAGTTTAAGGCCCCGATTACCAAGGCTGCAGATGTATAAACCTTTTTTCCCCATCTGTCCAGTGCCCTTGAATCTCTGTCAGAGGGGGTAGGGTTTTTTGCTATTGAGGCCTTAACTCCCTTTGGACCTTGTGAAATAGTTTCAGGATCAGCAGCAGGGTTTCTAAATAAAAATTTATGCGAGTCAGGGACCCTGTAATATCTGTCAGGCTTACTGGGAGCCGGAGGTAAGGAGTCAGGGGTCAAGCTTGACTCCGAAAACACATCACCCACAATGTCTAAAACAGGGGGAATGGCTAAAGGCCTGTGCTGAGGGAGAAGGAGGAAATCCCTGAGCCTCTTTTTTGATTCTGAGAAATATTGACTCTCCCAGTGAAAATACTCCCTCAAAGTATGCAAGGTTTCTCCAAAAGTATAATCCTCCGGAGGAGATGCAGATGGTATAGACTCCTCTGCATCAGAATCCTCATAGGGTGGTATAGATAATTCCTGATCAGAAGAAACAGAAACCTGATCTGAAGATTCATAATCAGTGTCTTGCCTAGGACTCTTACCTGAGGGGGATGGGTACCCGCTAATCAAGGTAATAAGGTCTTCAGCCATTTTGATCATCTGTTTTTTAGGCATAGAGGCCAGAAGTTGCTTTTGTCTTTGGTTTTGCAGCTGTCGTCTGTTTGATATACAAATGTTGAGGTCTGAATATACCCTCAGAAGACGGTGCCTGCTCAGCGGCTCCAGGCCCATCTGAGGGAGATGCATCTGTCGGTCCAATACCTTGAGTATCTTGCGGCATGCCGGACTGCACACGAGTGTCGGTAGAGGCCTGCGACTCTAAGGTAGCAGGTATCAGGGGCTGCGAAAGCGCCTCACTGAGTACTGGCGAACCAGCGACTGGCTTAGGAGAATCTTCGTCGGTTTTGGATCTCGACTGCCTTTCTCTGTCCTTTTCTTTGCGTTTTTTGTGTACTCTGGTAGTCGGATTGCTATCCGACGACATTTCTGGGTAATTACATCTGTTTCCAAAATACTTGGAGGCAAAGATATACCGACGCTTAATAGTGCGTTGGTTAAATCTAGCACAAAAGACAGCCAGGCACATTGTGATCAGGGCCTAGGCAAGGAATACAGTATAAATGGAAATCCTTATGAGGTATTTACTTCCCACAAGTAATACAATTATTAACTTTTTCTGACATCTGTATGAAGCGAGAAAAAAAAAGTTTCCCCAACGGGAAACTTAGCTTTAGTGAAGACTTCGGTTCTGAAACTCAAACTCAAATATTTCAGTAGTCAGCCGACCGGCACTTGCGAAATGCTTCTGCTTCGAGCACCGCGCGGCAAGAAAGACTGAAGAAAATGGTGTCGGCTGCATGTTTTATACCCCTGACGACCGGACATCATGGAAGTGGAGACAGCAACTGACGCAGGACCCAAGACTTTGGAATTCAGGCCGACTGAGGGCAACCTGCTAGTAGATTACCCAACTGTAATTACTGCAACAGTGAAACACGAACATCAGACTAAATAAAAGATAATACAAAAACTGAGAAACTAGAAGCTCTTCTTCACGGATATGAATAGGGACAGTAAGATATGAGCAGTGAAAATGTTTTAGTTTTTTTTACTCTTAAAATACAAGTCAGGCACATTTTTATCTGCCAGAGGAAAGCTTGTGGGCAATAGTTATTAAACAGTTGAAGACATTTATTTAGGAGGGAAAGAGCAATAGTTAATTAGGATAAGTTGATCTTCCTAATAGAACATGGTGGTTTAGGATTACATGCTATGAAGGAATATTTTACAGCTGTTCAGTTAAGGCTCATATACATAACATAAGCAGTAGGTTATAATTCTAAGCGGAAAGGGATGATGATGAAAGCAGGGGGTTCAAAAAAATGAGAGAGAGATTTTGGATGCAGATCCTTAAGGAGAATAACCACCATACACAATATTACATTCATAAAGTTGTAAAAAGTAATATAAGAAAGTACAGTTGTGTACACTTACCATAAATGTAGATGTTCGAGTCTATTCACTGTTGCAGTCATCACCTGTGGGTTATCCCTGCTGTGGTAGCCCTCGGCCGGCCCGAATACCAGAGTCAATGTTTTTCGGCATCGGCTGTCGGCGCTTGCAGTCTGACATCGGGTCGTCAGTGCTATAAAGGAAAGCAGCCAACTCCATAACATCAGTTTTTCTTGCCCTAACTAGTCAGAGGCCCAAGTAAATATGGTAAAGAGGCCCTGGTGGCTAAAAGCCACCGTTGGAAACGTACGTCTCCCTAAAGAAAACAGATATAAGGAGTATTTTTTTTGACTGCCAAAGGCTATGGCCGGGGCTAAGGCCTCTTGTAGAGGTAGGGTAACTAACCATGCATTTTTGGTCAGCCTAGGCAGCAACTGCTGCAAAGTTAGCATTTTGAATTTGGTGACTGCCAGGAAGGTGCTCTGAATGGGTAGATCCGAGGAGGGGCACCAAGCGCCCTCTATCCTAGGAGCAAGGGCTAGTGTGGAATAAGAGCCTATGCTTGATTGATCTGAGGGGACCAGTTCCACTGCCCCTAGGGATAAGTGAGCTTGGACATGTTGCAGTGCCTCTGCTCAGTGATATAGAGGTAAGGGTATCCTCTTGGAATAGGGAGTTAGTACAAAGGAAAATTCGTATCCCTGAAAAAAGATCTTTAAGACCCAATGGTTCTTGGTAGTTGGTGAGTGAAAGGAGTGCAGAAGGGGGAAGAGTGACTCCTTGAGAGTTTTTACCCTAGAAGGATGGCTTAGAACTCCCTGCCTTTGGAGTGGAAGTGTTTCACCGTTGGGTTCTCTGCTGACCCTGGGATAGGAGTCTGGGTGGCCTGTCCCTGTGGGGCTTACCTTGCCCCTGTCTGCTAGGTGCAGGAAAGGACCAGTGTTTAGAGGGAAAATTCCTGCTGAACCTAGAAGGTTGTACCTGAAGAAAACCTTTAACTGTCTGCATAGACTTTGCTTTATCTTCCATCTTTTTAAGCACCTCTTCTGCTTTTACTCCAAACAATCGGTCCTTATCCAAAGGTACATCAAGTAATTTAGATTTGACATGATCAGGGAGAGGTTGTTCCTTCAACCATGTACGTCTCCTAATGACAGATCCTGACACTGATGTCCTGCTTGCAGCTTCTAGGGTGAGTGTTTAGCCACCTGACAAGTAGAGTGCAGTAAATCTGCTAACTCTTGAATTGGCACAGTCAGGAAAGGTAGAAATTAAGAAGTTATGTACTCATCATAACGTTCCATGGGAGATGTTCCATCTCGCAGTCATTCTTTACTGATGGGGTTCAGAGCCGATGCACGGCCATTTGCAAAGCTCAAGGTTTACCTGTAGCTCGAGACCAAGCCCCTTATCCCATGATGCACTGCTGGAATTACCTCAGATCTTGTTTGCTGCGTGTACTATATCCATGTAAGAGAACTACCCTCCCATAGAGAGGAAGAAGGATTGAGTAACCAGGATGAGACCAGCCTCTAGGTCAACTATCAACCAGGTGGGGGATGGAGGGAGGGACACAAGAATGACTGTGAGATGGAACAACTCACATGGAACGTTATGGTGAGTACATAACATCTTAATGTGAAGTTGTTAAATCCCGCCGTTCATTCTTTACTGATGGGTAGGGTCCCTAGCACCCTCAAACTCAGGTGGCTCACGGGAGTACAGTAGACCCAAAGGAAGCCCTGTCCCTGGAAGCCTTATCAACTTTGTAATGAGTGATAAAGGTATGAGGTTTAGACCAAGTGGCTGCAGCACAAATGTTATCAAGGGGCAATTTGGCTTGAAATGCAGATGATGTAGAAACTGCCCTGGTAGAATCAGCTTTAATCTTGTGTAGTAAGGGCATATTAGCAGCTGAATAAACAAAGGTAATGCAATCAGAAAGCCATTTCGAAAGCATCGTTTTAGCCACTGGTCTACCTTTTCTGGCTTTAGAGAATGATACAAAAAGCTGGTCTGATTTTCTAACATCTTTTATTCTATCCAAATAATATCGGAGCTGCTGTGAACGTCAAGTTTGCACAGTATATACTAAAGTTTATTGGAATGGTTAGGGAAAAAGATTAGCAACTCAATGACTTGGTTGATATTATATTCCGAACAATCTTTGGGCAAAAAGGAGGGGTTTGTCCTAAGAGATACTCTAGCCGCATGAAAAATCAAATAAGGAGGGTTGATAGATAAGGCTTGAAGTTCTGACACTCTACGGGCAGAAGTAATATCTACCAGAAATATAGTTTTCCATGATAAAAATTTGAGCTCACAAGATGATGCTGGTTCAAAAGGGGGGAGAATTATATGAGATAGCATAATGTTTAGATTCCAGGGAGAATAAGGAGTTTTCACTGGAGGCCTCATGTGGAAGGTTCCTTTCAGAAAGGCCTTGGACAACTTATGGGACATAATGTTTAGCCCGTCAACTCAGAGATGAAAGTTAGATGTAGCTTCCAACTGCACTCCAACTGTTGCGGCTGCAGCTCCTTTATTAAAGATCATAGTTAAGAATTCCAATATTGTTGTAAAGGGAGCTTGATAAGGATCAATGTTCTGCTTAGAGGCCCATATGGAGAATCTCTTCCACTTACTAAGATATAATCCTTCTGGTGGACGGCTTATGGGAAGACAAGAGGATCTGCCAGGTCTCATTCGAAAGGTTATGAAGCCTGGCTATGAGGGGAACTGGAGCAGCCAAGCTATAAGCTTCAGTGACTGCAAGGAAGGATGGAGGTCCCCCGATGGATGTGTCAGAAGGTCCAGAACTGGGTCGAGAATCCATGGATCCTCCAAGAGATAATGATGATGAAGAAACAGGAACCAAATCTGCCAAGGCCAATGACAGTTCTTCCCAGTGACCTTGCTTTCTGTTGAAGTCTGGGTATTAACGGAATTGGAGGAAATGCATAGAGGAGACCCGGGGGCCAAGCGTGAATGAGTGTGTCTCTCGGTGGGGGGGGTTCTCCCAGAGGGGAAATCAGGGCAAAGTAGCTTCTGCATTTTGTGTTGATGTGACTGGCAAAAAGATCGCAGCAAGGCTTGCCCCATTTGTGGAAAATACTGTCCACAATTTCTTGCTTGAGGGACCTCTCGTGAGGCAACAAGATTGCCCTGCTCAGTTTGTCTGCTATCACACTGGATCTCCCTGAGATGTGCGTTGCCAAGAAAAAGTGCTGGGAGGAGACAGCCCACTGCCAAACTCTGAGGGCTTCTCGGGCAAAGGAGGTATGGAGATGTGACTCGATCTGTCCATGTGCCTTGGGCAGTCTTTCCCTGAAAATGCCCCCCCTCACCCTATCAGGGAAGCGTCCGTGGTCACAGTGGCTACTGGAGGGGGTAGTACAAAGGGGCGTCCTATGGTTACATGAAGAGATGTCAACCACCACTGGAGATCTCTCTTGCAAGAGTTTGTAATTAAAATCATGTGATTCAGTGGAAGTTCCTGATAAGACCATTGAGTGAAGAGCAGCCATTGAAGAATCCACATATGCATCCTTGCTAATGGTATGGCCAAGATCACTGCAGCCATCAACCCCAATACTTTTAAGACTTCTGCAGCTGGTGCTCTGTCTTTCGATACCAAAGAGCTGACATGCTGGCGAAGAAGAAAGACCCTCTCGATTGGTAGTCTCAGAGTAGTGGTTGAGGTGTCTAACTCTGCCCCTACAAAGACGATATGCTACGATGGCGACAAGGCAGACTTTTCTGAGTTGATTGTAATGCCTAAGTGATTGCAGAGTGTCAGAGTGTATTATTTTGCCTGAATCAGTTGATGCCTGGTGGTGGAAAGGAGCCAATCGTCTAGGTACAGAAACACCTGGAATCCTAGATGCCTCAGGTGAGCCGTGAACACTGCCATGCATTTATTGAACACTCTGGGGGCTGTAGTGAGGCCAAAGGGCAGGGCTCGAAATTGATAATGATTGGCTCCCAGCCAGAAACGCAGATGATCTATGGATGGCCTGGCCATTTTTATGTGGTAGTATGCATCCTTGAGATCTATCGAGCACATCCAATGGTCTCTCCCTAAGAAGGGAAGTATAGACCGTAGCGTGACCATCCAGAACTTCTCTTTCTTGACAAATTGGTTGAGACTGCTGAAGTCCAAAATAGGTCTCCAATCCCCTGTTTTCTTTGGAACCAAAAAGAATCTAGAGTAAGTTCCAGATCCTATTTGGTTTGCTAGGAGTGGCTGGATGACTTTTTTCTAGCAACTTGCGGACCTCTAAAGTTGCTTGTTCCCTGTAATTGAGTGGAACGTCCAGGATTCTCCTTGAGGGTGTGGGTGGAGTGGAGAACGGTATGAAATACCCTCTTGAAGTAATACTTTCTACCCAGCTGTCTTTTGCGATATCTTGCCAGATGTTTGGGTACAAAGATAAGCGATCCCTGACTGCCTCCAGTGAAGGACAGTCGGGCCTCCTTTCAGGAGCGCTGATAGGGCTGACCAGAGAAGTGATCTCTGTCACCCTGGTGTTGCGGACCCCCTCTGCCGTGAGGGTGGCATTTTCTATTGCCCCCTCCTCTGCCCCTAGAGGTGGTTTCATCATGTGTGTCGTGAAAGGCTCCTTGGGCTTTTCAGAACCACATTTTCCCACTCCTTTGGCCTTTGGGGTAAGGCTGAGTAGGGGTAGAAAAACGGACTCCGACAGCAGACAGAGTCTTTCCTTCCTGCTCACACCTGGTGAGAGTTTCCTTCACTTTGGGCCCAAAGAGAGATGAGCCATCAAAAGGGGTGCTTGACAAATGAAGACTTAAAGGGCTCCGCAAAGGAACACAAGCGCATCCAGGAATGTCTTCTTAGAGCAATTCCTGTACCCGCTGCCCTACTCGTCCCATCGGCTGCATATGACACGAGCCGCATGGACGAGTTCACAATGGAATTTAGGGTAGCAAGCTGGGCGGCAACTTTGTCAGAAGCCCCTGAAGCTACAGTACCCTGAAGAGCATCTCCAACTCCTTAAAGAGATCTCTTTGCAGTCTGGAGAAATGGGTGAAATAGTTCAGAGATCGGAGTGTAAAAGTCGCTGAACTAAACATGCATTTCCCATATCGATCCATGATCCTGGACACTCTGTTAGGAGGATGGATTGACTAGGAAGTCTCAGACATTTCCTTCTTGGTAGCCGCCGCCACCACCATGGCATCAACAGGGACTCCCTTGGACAAAAAGGCTTTACCTATGGGGGCAGAAATGAACTTATTAGGCCTCTAAGGGACAGGTTCCATGGACTCCGGTGACACCCACGTCCTCCAAGAGACCAGCTGCATGAGCACATTGAAAGGCGTAGACACCGACAAGGTGGAAGGTTGAGACTCGAAAGCCTTCAGGAGAACTGACTCATCCTCAGTAGGGCTTTTGGACTGTCAATCACCCCTCTGCCTAAGGATCTCTAGTATCTCCGCAAAGGAAATATCCTCAGAAGGGGATCATGGGAACCCTTCTGACTCATCCAAGTCTGTCAGATGTCAAAGACTCCAGTGGGAAGTCCAAGTGTCTCCTATTACACAATCTTTTCCTGGGAACCTCCTCAGTGGGAGCCTCTGGGGAGGTCTCTGAAGAGCAAGGGGCGCCCTGTGGTGCTACCTGAGGCTCAGGGTCTCTACGCTTGGCCTGGACGATGGAGGCAAAAGAGGACACAGGCGCTTTGGGGGAAGCTACAGGCACTCATGGCTGTGGAACCTTTTATCATGTTTTATCCAGACAGGGTCTCTCGGAGGAAAAACCCAACATTTATGCCTAAGGTGGTGTCCAGTGTGGCTCTTAACCAAACTATTCATCTGCCAACTTTTTATCCAAATCCACAGAACAAGGGGGAGAGAATTCTGCATTCTTTGGACGTACACAGACAACGTTGATTCTACTTGGACAGAACCAAAGTTTTCAGAAAGACAGAGCAATTACTAGTGGCATATGCTGCAGGATCACAAGGAAAGGCTATCTCAAAGCAGACTATTTCAAAGTGGATAGAGTACTGCATTCGTTTCTGCTATTTACACCATGACAAGCCAGTGCCTAAGGGCATTAGGCCACATTCAACCAGAGCTGCAGCCACTTCAGCAGCCTTTCTCAGGGGAGTACCAACCAAAGACATATTAGAGGCTGCTACTTGGAGTTCAGTGCACACCTTTACAAAGCACTATCATCTGCCACTCTAAATCCAGGGCAGGCTTTGCCACTGCAGTTCTGCAGGGCCTCATAGCCATTCCTAATGCTGTTTAGCTCCAGCCTCCCAAACATAGCTTTGGGACTCTACCCAAATGTAATGACTGCAACAGTGAAACACGAAGAACATAGTACAGTTGTGTACACTTACCATAAATGTAGATGTTCAAGTGTATTCACTGTTGCAGTCCAGGTTACCCACCCGCCATCCCCCTTTTTTCTGCTGGAAAAACGCCATCCCCCTTTTTTCTGCTGGAACGTTTTTCCTTCTCTGATTTATACAACCTATGTGTTGCTTTTAGATGAAGATATATATATCTATATATATATCTATATCTATATCTCTATATATCTATATATATATATATATATCTATATATCTATATATATATATATATCTATATATATATATATATCTATATATATCTATATATATGTATCTATATATATATATATATATATATATATATATATATATATATATATATATATATATATATATAAATGGCATTGGCTGCTTCTTTTATACCCCTGACGACTGCTTTCCACAAGAAATACAATTATTAACATTTTCTGACATTGGTCTGGAGCAAGAAAAGAGTTTCCCCAATGGGGTACTTAGCTTTATTGAAGACTTCGGGTCTGAAACTCTAACATGAAAATCTCAGGAGTCGGCCGACCAGCACTTGCAAACTGCTTCTGCTTCGGGCACCGCGCGGCAAGAAAGACTGAAGAAAATGGCGTCGGCTGCTTCTTTTATACCCCTGAGGACCTGACGTCAGGGAAGGGGCAACAGCGGCCGACGCAGGACCCAAGACTTTGGAATTCAGGCCGAATGAGGGCAACCTGCCAGCAGGATTACCCAAATGTAATGACTGCAACAGTGAAACACGAAGAACATTTAGGCCAAACACGAGGCCACTATGACTATACTAAACATGAAAAGCACCAAGGGAAAGGTCTAACAGAAAAGCTACAGTAGCTAACAATAATACTAATCTAAGAATTAGAAAAAAAAAAGGTTATTGAATAACTTGCGAAAAGCGATTTTTTTTTTTTTTAATCGAAAAAGGCTTGGGCGAACTGGAACCACTGAGATCTGTGCCGCAGAAAAATCGATCAGAGGTAATTCCAGCAGTGCAGCATGGGATAAGGGAGCTTGATCTCGAGCTACTGGTAAACCTTGAACTTTGCAAATGGCCATGTCGGAGCCGATGGATTGGCTCCAAACCCCATCAGTAAAGAATGAACGGCGAGATTGAACAACTTCACATTTTTGTTTTAATAGTTCCAAAGTGTGTTGATGAAATTTTAACAAGTGGAACTGACAGTTGAGTGCTCCAATAGCCAAGGTTGCAGAGGTGTACATTTTTTTACCCAATCTGTCCAGAGCTCCCTAGGAGGAATAGGGTTCTTTTTAGAACTAGCCTAAGCTCTTTTAGATCCCTGTGTAATGACCTCCAGGTCTGCAGGGCCTGAACAAATGATGCAGTATGAATGGAAATCTCGGCGTGGTATTTGCTTTCTACAGGTGAGACAATTGCTAACTTTTTCTGACATCGGTTAGTACAAGAAAAAAGGATCCACAATGGGGTACTTAGCTTTAGACATTTTCAGCTGAAATTCAAACTCTGGTAGTGACCGATCTGGCACACTTGCGAACTGCTTCTGCTACGGGCTCCGTGGCAAGAAAGATTGATGTAATGGCGTCAGCTGCCTTCCTTTATAGCACTGATGACCTGACATCAGGCTACAAGCGACAGCAGCCAACGCAGAAAAACACTGACTCTGGTATTCGGGCCAGCCGAGGGCTACTATTAGCAGGGATAACCCACAGGTGATGACTAACAGTGAAACACGAAGAACATCTCTAATCCAACACATAAAATAAAGAAAGGAGATTTTGCCAATAGGGTTAACTAAGTAGGGGTATAGGGAAATGGGTAAGACGGGGCTGGATTTACTGGAGAATACTGGCAAAGGATCCAAGGTATTACTAGCATATAACTAGACAGGAAATGAGGGTGAAATGAGGACAAGAGGTTTGGACAACAGGTAACAGACTGCCTATCAGGGACTTACAGAGTATAGGCAAAGAGAAAGAGATAGGGAAGTCCTAAGCATACTAAAAACTCTACAAGAGCAGGTCTTTTAATCTCGAACAGATGTTGCTGTTAAAAAGAGAGGATAATTACTAGGACATAGAAAACGTTTTATGATAATTATAAGAATCAATCAGTGAAAGTTAGAAAAGATTGGGGAGAAACTGGAAAAGCATTTTACAATGAAACAATGGAAGTGCATGCATAGTAGACAATTCCAGAAGGTTTAGGATTTTTGCTATGAAGTATTTCCATACGTATTTTTATAACCTAAGCAGACTTCAATTAATTTTTCTCGGTGGATAGCAAATGTTGGAGGTATGACTACAAACCAAAAGGTAACTGGAAACACGTTTTTGTGAGTGAAATGAGTTGGCAGATTAAAAAAACAAAATCCAGAGAGTACTCTGCCAGAAATATTGGAGGAGCAAATAGCTGTAACTTACGGAAACGATTCTTTGGGGCCGAGTCACAGGATCTGAATTGCCTACACATACTAATGCCTTATTAAGTTTACTTTTTTTTGGCAGCCCACAGAATTAATCACTATAAAATGAAATTAAAATCAAAACCAGCTTTAATTGAAGTACTAAATATTGCAAAAAAGATGAGAGAGATCTAATTACATAAAAATAAATGGAAATCTGTAGTAACAATATATGCAAAATAATGCTCTAGAGGAGGAATGAGGTTTTACAGAAAACACTGATTGGACTGAAGAGGAGTTGTCATAATGAAAGAAAATGTGTAATATATAATGTGTGTGAATGGAAATGGTAATATGGTTTGCTGTCATTTCTATTAATGCAAGTGGGCCTATTTCTTAAATATATAGGTTCAAGTGGAACACCAATAGGCTAACTGGTTTGGGGTGATTTCAATTGCAATTTATAGATGTATGCATAATGAATTTTATGGAGCTACTGTTGGATTTAAGAAAAGGGTTTTAGTTATCCACAAGGAACATAATTTGCTGGAAGATATAAACATTAGTAACACCAATGTGTTGGGGAATTATTTACAATGTAGGACAGGAGGTGTAGAACAGACTCCCATTTAGGATTATGAAACTGGATACAGTACGTTCATTTCAACTATGCTTGGAATGCTAGCTGGGGAACAATAAACATTGAAAAACAATATATTATATGCAAGTCTTCTCCCCATCCCTTAGATTGTGCAATTCAGAATATGGTTTAAGCTTAGGGGTTCACCGCCATCATTTTGCTGAGTAGCAGCAACAATAACCTTCAACTCTTCTTAACTAGAAAGTCTACCACACCAATATAATTACAGTTATTACTGTTAACCCAATTTAGGATTCTTGAAGATAGCAAGAGTCTCTTCTAGTAAACAATGAATACAAGACAGGAAATGGATGGGATATCAGTCATTTATAGAATGTACACAAATAAGCACACA
Organism: Protopterus annectens; assembly: GCF_019279795.1. Classification (NCBI taxonomy): domain Eukaryota; kingdom Metazoa; phylum Chordata; order Ceratodontiformes; family Protopteridae; genus Protopterus; species Protopterus annectens. Next base: position 525,969,489 of record NC_056748.1, read on the forward strand.
TTATATATATATATATATATATATATATATATATATATATATATATATATACACACATACATACATCTATACATATACACACACACACACACACATATATATATATATATATATATATATATATATATATATATATATATATATATCAATATATATCAAATGCCTTGGGGCAGTCTGAAGTCCTTCTGATTACTACATTTTGGAATTAAATCAGAAACCTTGTACGAAACTCAAGTAGATAAGGGGAGAACAAATGAACACAGCAGGATTCCCCAGTTGCAGAAAAGGGCACTATGAAACAACAAAACTAGTAAAAGGAAAAAGGTAACCACAAAATTTGTTCTTATGTTCTGTTAGGTGAAATGGGAAAACAAGGAGGAAGTAGTTGTCGACTCCCCTTACTTATCAAAGCTGATAACAGGTGAGTTAAAAGATAATACAGCAATTGGTACACAGTATTAAGAATGCAAGCTGTAGCTCCTGGGGTACAGGTTTTGATCCCCACAGCTCTATTTTACCCACTGTGACTTTGAGCAAGTCATTTAACCAGGCAGTGCTATGGGACAACTGAGAATTTCAGATGGGCCCCTCATTGGTCCCCTTGACTGCAAGCCTAATTACCTATGAACCTATAATATTAGTAGGACCGCTGGAAATCTGACACTAAATTCCAGTGCCTATGGCTGGTGAAGACTTCACAGCAAGACTGCACCTATGAAACACAGCCAAAAGTAAGATTACGCATCGTGTCAGACCTTCATCAGTAAACTTATCTCTAGCACATAAACCTACATGTACTGGTACACCTGTATGTATTTATATAAAAATCCATACGCATACATGCCTCCAAAAACAGCAGTAATGCAGCACGTTTAAGTTTTCATGCTGTGGAACAAGCAAAACATAACAGAATTCAATATGTAAATGAAGAGTATCCACATCAGTAACACTGCCCAGACATTTATGCTAGGTCTCTATTCTCCCAGTCTATTCACTGAATCGTATCAGCCCTGCTCCTCTAGTTACTGGTAGAGCTATCCTATCACAGTGCAGTATGCCTAAACACTACAAAACATTAGACAATAAAAACAAGGCCAGGTGCTGCCACCAACCCCCTTCTGTGTCAGGGTATGTAGACAAATCTGGCAACGTATACAACAACGAATGTGAATGCATGCATACAGACAGATCATTCACAGAGCTATTATTTTAATAGGTTGTCACTGTCTAATCTATTGTGTTAACATGAAACACTGTCAAATCTCTAGCCATATCCTCCTCAGGCCTTCCTCACCCCCAGAATACTTGGAAGAACGACTTCCCTCCGAGACAGATAAATCTTCAGTGTTGCATCAAAAAAGCAAAAAGCAAAGAGCAACATGACAAAGTTCTTGCTCTTTGCGGGTCACAGGATAATCTCCATATAAATATGCAGATTCTATTTCTTCAATTTTTCTGTCACCCTTCACAGATGTAAGCGCCTCACAAAACAGAGATTTATTCATGTACAGTGTGAAAAGCAACACTATGCTTAAATTTCATAATTTTACTATGGTGCATAATGCTACTAAATCACGGGAATCAGGAAAGCTGTGACAGAAGGGTCTCTGCTTTTGGAGATGGGAATGTTATGTCTGAACAGGTAGAGCAAAAGGCTAGAATAAGAAGCTTAACATGTCTAAGTTTATTAAGATCCACTCGCATATTATATTAAATACACAGGCACACCTGATCAGAAAAAGAATGCAACTCTAGTTCAATAGTGTGTGCAAACAGCAGTTGTCACAACCTTAGTTTAACATGAATTTGGTGGTTAAACTCCCACTTATTACAATCCTGTCATGATTGGTCACATGAAGACTAAGCACTAAATGCATCTATGGCAAGAAAAGAGAGGAAAGAGGGTCTACAGAACCCTGCCTGCCAGACTCCAAACTTACTAACCACAAAGTCCCACTGCCACATACAAACACCAGAAAACAATTATACCAGAGGGTATTTCTGTCACTGTCTCCTACCACAATGGGGGTCCTGACATCTAAATACAATATTTAGAAGTCTGTAACAATTTGGAGAAAAGGGAAATAAATTTATTCTCTTGTCCAAGGTGGTGACCTCAGACATACTATATTCTAAGACTATGGGTCTAATGCAAGGCCTTCACATTGTATGTGGGGGAAGGGGGGGCAGAATGGGCAGAGAGAAACAAAGGGAGGTGGGGGAAATACCCTGCTGAAAAATGTTTTGCAGTATTAATTAGACATGGCACTGTTGTACTCTGAGAAGTAAAGTGGTCCTCAGTAGATTTATTGTGGTATGCTGGGTGTTAGTGTTTTGTAGATCTGCTTATAGTTACCAACACCCAATAACATGTCTTCTCTTTCAGCTGTCTATTTTGTCCATGTCTTTCCAGCTGTATTCCTCACTCACAAGCTCCATCAATGCTGAACCTCTAGATATGCTGTCAATTCATTCTGCTCCCCCTGTCTTCCTACAATAAAGCACCACCAAATCTTGTGCCTCTGCCCAGCTTTAGACGCTCAGTACCCATCCTAGAACCATCTGTTCTTGGCACAATAACAGAACCCACCATGCACTGCCTTGGCAACACTTTCACTTTCTCCTTCTTCAGTATTGTAGCAATGCACATTCTCCTTCTTCAGTATTGTAGCAATGCACATTCTCCTTCTTCAGTATTGTAGCAATGCACATTCTCCTTCTTCAGTATTGTAGCAATGCACATTCTCCTTCTTCAGTATTGTAGCAATGCACATTCTCCTTCTTCAGTATTGTAGCAATGCACATTCTCCTTCTTCAGTATTGTAGCAATGCACATTCTCCTTCTTCAGTATTGTAGCAATGCACATTCTCCTTCTTCAGTATTGTAGCAATGCACATTCTCCTTCTTCAGTATTGTAGCAATGCACATTCTCCTTCTTCAGTATTGTAGCAATGCACATTCTCCTTCTTCAGTATTGTAGCAATGCACATTCTCCTTCTTCAGTATTGTAGCAATGCACATTCTCCTTCTTCAGTATTGTAGCAATACACATTCTTAATCTAGGTCTGCTTCCAAATAATTACAGTATTGTTTCCACAACCTCCTTTTTCCCCATTTTTGCACATGGGGTCAGGGTGTCACTTCAACAGTGGCAATCATCTACTGCCAGGGTTTACACCACTGTATTGCTAGCCCTGCCTCTGTTACTTATGGGGCTGTAGACAATCTAAAAATTAGTGTAAATACCATCTAAATGGCAAACAATGCTTCAACTGCCCTCTTACAATTTCAAACATTTTTGGACAAGAACCAAAAAAATTCACATCCCCTGGTAAAATTCAATCCATAATCCACTCCCAGACTCTACTCCTGAAATAACTCCTCTGAGACTTCCAACCTAGTTAGATACGTTCTCTTACAAGAAAACTAATCTAAACAACTCAGCTCAAACCATGCTTCATGCTAAAGCCACTTTCAGTGTCATGTGGGGGGGGGGGGCTTGCAATTAAATTCTTACAAACAGCTGTCATGCTCCCTACAACTTCATCAGCCTTTAAACTACATCACTGAAGGTAACTTTTAAAATGGAATCACACAATTATACCATCCATCCAAGACAACTGCTCTTCCAAAACCACACCTTCATTAACAATCCTCTACCCACTTCTCCACAAGAGAAGCCTTCCCCAAACCATTCCTACATTCAATTTCCTCTACCCAAAGCACTGGAAAAGGCAAATCAATAAACATCTAAATAAATCAACTCACTTTCTCCACTACAAATTGATATCAGCCTTGTTAACAATTAATTTAATCTGAACCAAAATTACTACAGCAGATGCCATATAAATTCTCTATCAATCCCTGGGAAAGGTATATTAACCACTCCATTCTTAATCAACGACTTCACAGAAAGACTAAATGCAGAACTACTGACACGTTACCCAGCAACCTTAGCAACAGAACTCCCTCTCCTAAAGCAATGCAGTTTACCAGCACTACCACTACACTATAAGCTCACACACACACACACCTCGCACACAGATTCGCAGCTCTAACCGGAACCAACTTATCTGCATCGACCAATCCAGAAGTAAACCAAAATGCTGTTGCACAAAATGAATTACAGTTCTTCAGTAGCACACAGTGTCAACCAAATTAAATTAAGAGACTGATCATCAGTGAGGTACCTCAGGGTTCTGTGCTGGGACCACTCCTATTTGGCATCAACTTCGGAAGTAAAAGCCAATGTCAGTGGTCTTTGGCTGACCAAGTTTACCAATGACTGCAAATTGGGAGCCATCGTAGATTCCCCCATGACACAAATATCTTACAAGACACTAACACAGACAAATGACTCGTGCTAAAGTTACAGACTAAAACTTAATAGCAAGAAATGCATTGGTGTACCTTCTGGGAAAACTGCCACCCACGTTAATTACTCCTATCGATAACACACCACCAAGACTTGACCCAGTAGTCAGGTATCTAGGAACATAAGTAGACCGTAATCTGGCCTGTGGCTAATGTATGGCTAAGGCAGTAAGATGATCATTCTGTCACCCAACGTATAAAGTAAGGGCATGGCATCAAGATCTAAGGAAGTCATAGGGCGCTTTATTCAGCCCATATCGGATCCTTCAAAGTATATTGCCTCATTCGTCATGTGCCTGACTAGACATATGCAATAGCTGGAATGCCCACAAAGGTTCTTTACCAGAAGGATCCTGGATATAAACACATTAAGGTGCTCCATACAAGACAAAGTCTTATCTCTGTGCATTGTCTCCTAAAAGTTAGTTATTAAGAGTTGATCAATGTCTGGTATCCAAGTTCAACACATCTTCAGATCCAGCTCTGATGGACCTTATGCACATCTGCAATAAAAACAGCATCAGAACCACTAAACCTGAGTATATAAATTTTGCTTATGACATAAATAAGACATGCTGGTGAGAGAGATGCGTCTCAGAGAATCCCCATTCTCTGCTTTTCATGGGTGGGGACCCTGATCCAGAGCTCATCCCTAACCTTATTTAAGCATAACCTTGACAAATAGATGGGAAAATGGAAATTCACTCAGAGTTCTTCTGCCAGGTCTCTGATCTACAAAGGCAGACAGTTATGCCCAAATTAACATACCCTCCACTGGAAACTTTCTAACATACCCCCGCTAAACAAATGCCCATGATACATAGGGGCACAACTAGATTGCATTGCACGGTTAGGCTTATAAAGGTCCTGGTGGTCATTAGCCTAGTAAATACCCATGAACCACATACACACATTTCTCTGTAAAGATTATACAAGTACACCCAAACAAATACCTGTCTCTCTCATAATATATATATATATATATATATATATATATATATATATATATATATATATATATATATATATACACACACACACACACACACACACACACACACACACACATATACATATATATATGCACACACACGTACATATATGTAGAGAGAGAGATACTATGAACATACATGACGCAGAACATGTATACATATATAATTTCTTTAACTGGTACTGCAGCAGAACACAGAACAGATTAAAAACAGATTAGCTGTTTACAAAGACTGAGGTTTGTATTCAAAATGTTAAAAGTTAGACAATGATACAGTTAGAACAGCATAAATAATATGCAGCAAGATAATCAATGGTACAATTTATACATGAATGACTGTCAAACATAACGAAGATGAAATAAACTGTTCAACAGTAAAAGAGGAAGATCTAAAGAATGATTTTGAGATAAGGTTGGCAACAAGGGACAAAAGTCAGCTATAGTGTATTTGGAGAGGAAAGGAGAAAAGAAAAGAAAAAAAGAAAAAGAGAGGTGCCCCCCTTGCCCAAGTTAATTCTAATGTAGGCTACAGAAGTTATAGTTGATTTCATATGGCACTCATGCCCTAGAAGCAAGTGTACTGGACAAGGATCATACAGGTAGTTCCAGGTCACAATACAAATTTGGAAGATGTATTCCTATATTTTAAGAGAGAGAAGTGAGGAGTGGAGTTTTTTTTTTTTTTTTGGGGGGGGGGGGGCTGAATATGTGAAAATGGAAGGGAACTCGGACAACAAAAGGAGTTTGCTAGATAAATTTGCAGACAAGGGAAGCATAAAGACGACAAACATTGAAATTTACTGTCCATACTAAAAACTCATCTAAAACGCCAAATCCACAAGACTAGTACAGACAACTAAACTACTTAACAGCCCTAAAGAAGCTAAAGTACACCAAATGAAAAGTACCTTCCTGTGAAACGTCTCTAGAGCCATATCTTTGCACAAGAACTCTCCACGCACTCCTTGTTGGATTCCAAATATCTTACCATAAAACAGCAGACAATTACCAGTACTTGCTCACTTGAATCACTGCTTATACCTTTACATAGCAGAAATACCATACAAAAATTAAGCCACACCATCTTAATGCACACAGAAGTTCATATAGGTTCATAGGTTCATACTAGGCTATCTGCCCAAGGGCATTTATAAGCCTAGCCAGAATGTGTTTGGCTTTCGCCACCCATTTTAAATTTATTTTGCTATGCCCTTTTTCGAGGTTAGTATACTGTGCCTCTATCTAACAGTGACACAGAAGTGATACCGGGTAAACCTCGATCTCCCATCCACTCATCAAGATTCCTCTTGAAGAGAGTCAATGAGGACTCTGCCTAACCTGGACTGGGATTTTATTTCAGAGTGATGGGAGCCTCTGGGTTATGAATCTGTCCCTCCAGCATGTCCTATTTATTTCAGTGCTGAGGTTCAAGTCTCTCGGCGTAGCTCGATGGGATTTGGATTTTCTGAGGTGCAGCATGTCCATTAATTCGGGTTGGACATGGCTTTATCGTCAGGCACAGATCGCCTCTGAACAGGCGGTATGCCACTGAGTAGAGCTGGAGTTTCTTTAACCGGGCAGCATATGGCATCTGTTTGAGCCCTTTGATCCTCTTGGTGAGGTACTTTTGGGGTCTTTCCAGTTGCTGCAGGTGTCTGGTAAGGTACATCCCAAAAGGGGCATTGTACTCAATTATGGGCCTGATGAGGGATGAGTAAAGAGGCACGATGACCTCCCCTGATCTAGATGTGAATCCCTTCATGATTAGGTGGGCTATATAAAATGTTTTTCTAACCACTTTGGCCACGTGGTTGTCAAATGAGAGATTGCTATCAACTTGGGTCCCCAGGTCCCTAATTACTTCTTCTGTACTTAATGGATTTCCACCTATGTGGTAATTTGTGGGCACTTTGTTTTTGCCAAAGGGGATGACTATACACTTTTTGGCATTTAGCTTGAGGCCATGGCACTGGCACCAGTTTCTATGAGGCCCTTTTGGAGGATGCTTGTGTCGGCTGGAGAGTCGATTATGGCACCCAGTTTGCAGTCATCTGCGAACTTGGTCAGCCACAGTCCTTCCGTGTTGGCCTGTACCTCCGAGAAATATATACCGAACAAGAGAGGTCCCAGGACTGAGCCTTGTGGGACACCACTTGTAACTGGTTTGGAGTCTGACATGGCTCCAGCAATTCTAACCATGTGGGTTCTGTCCTTGAGCCAGTTTGCAATCCATCTAGTGACATAGGGGTTTATATTTAAGCTGGTGAGCTTATCTATAATGCCCGAGTGGGGTATTGTATCGAAGGCTTTGCGAGGTCCAGGTAGGCTGTGTGGACCACCTTCCCCTCGTCAATGGCCTTGGTGACTGTTTCAAAGAAATCAACCAGGTTTAAGAGGCAGGATCTGCCCTTAAAGCCGAACTGGGTAGGATCCAGTGTTTGTAGGTCCCCAATATCTTTATTTATGAGGTCCATGATGATCCTTTCCATAGCTTTGCAGACCAAGCTAGTCAGGCTTATGGAGCGATAGTTTCCAGGATCCGTCGAGGCACCACCTTTATGGAGAGGGACCACTGTTGCTGTACGCCACTCTTTGGGCACATATCCTGTAGTAAGGCTGAGATTGAACAGTAGTTTTATGTTTGGGTTTAGCTCTTCTTTGAGTTCATGTAGGGCAGCCGGGACACCATCTGGTCCCATTGATGCTGTGTTTTTTGCTTTGGAGAGGGCGGCTCTTACCTGAGCATCTGAGATGTCAGGGTTCGCAGCACTCTGCTGGGATAGATATTTGCCCTTTTGGTGGGGAGGGGGTTTGCGCTGAACCAGTCAGCTAGGATGTTGGCAATGTCTGTGGGTTCGGTGTATTTTTTCATTTTGGACTAATTCTGAGCATATCTGGGAATTCCCACCCAGGTTCCTAACATAACTAAAGAAAGCCTTGTGATTATCCTTAGTGTCCTGTGCAATTTTCTCTCGAAGCTGGCCTTAGACAATTTTATGTGTGCCCGTAGTTTTTGCGAATACTGTTTAGTGTTGCCTTGCCCTTTTGGGATTTTGCTTTACAATTTAGTAGCTTCACCCTTCTATGGTATAGTTAGTTTATGGCTGGGGTCCACCAGACAGGACGCCTGCCTTTGGAGGATTGGGTCTTGGTTTTATTTGGGATCGCATGATCCATGCATTCCTGAAGGTGTTCATAGAATGCGTTTATAAAGGATTCTGCGGTCTGGGCTGTATTTTCCACAGGCCCGGGGGCTTTGAAGGATTCCACCTCAGTTTTGAGGAGTGTAAAATTTGCTTTAGAGAAGTTTTTCACTGTGGTTTTCTGGGCAGGGGTGGGGTCGGGATGTGAATATCCAGTGAGATTAGTTTATGGTCTGATCTTACCAGTGAGGACACACTTCTGGTCTGGAGCATAGAGTCCCCATGTTGGTGATGATCAGGTCCAGTATGTTTTCCCCTCTTGTGGGAGTGGTAACAAGTTGTTCCATAGCATTTGAGTTTATAAATTCTAGGAACCTTTGGGCTAGGGTGTTGGAGCTAGAGTAATGCTCCCAGTCTATGTTTGGGTAGTTGAAGTCGCCCAATATAATGGTGTTTGGAGAGACCTTCATATTTTCCAGTGTTCTCAGGAAGGCCGAGTGGGGTTCCTGGGTTTGGGAGGGTGGTCTGTAGCAGGCTATAAACTGGAAGGCAGTTTTACCCACTGTTAGTTGCACATGGATAGTCTCTGATGCTTCGTGCTTTGCCACCAACCTGGAGGTGTGGGTATCTTTGATGAATATCGATACTCCCCTCCTTTGTGGTTCGGTCCAAGTTTTGGGGCAAAAGCATGGTATGAGGTATAACCTGGTAGTGCTGGGGTGCTCTCGGGAGCCCTGAACCAGGTTTCTGTTACTGCACAGATATCGATGTTCTCCATGCTAAGGAGAGTTTGAGCGTGCATCTTGAGGTTTAGACTTCTGGCGTTGAGTAGCATTACTCTTAGTTTCTTATCCCTTGTGATACCTATGGAGGTGGGTTTGTCTTTTGAGCCTTGCCTAAAAAAGGCACTATGGGGGTAGCAAGAGCCTTTGCCAATATGCAACAACATAAACTTCTCATACTCAAGCCACTACCTGGAATGCTACCAGATAATTAATGTCTTCTGTTTCACCTTCTGTTCAGGTGACAAGGCCAAAAGCCACTTCCGAGAAAACTATGTAGCTAAAATATCAAGAACTCTACTTGCCTATATTTGTATTAGCAACTCCTTGCATCGTGTTAAATAACTTGCTTTTAAATGCTTCTAATCACTACCCCTGGGTGTCGTACCACAAAGGCACAACTCCCTGTAACAACCCATTCTGTAAGTAATACTTTCTCACCAAAATTTATTACATTAAAGTTTTCTCTCTGCATCCTCGACACCCACTTCCCAGTTCCCCTCTCCTTCGAAAGACTACCACCCCCTTACTGACTTCCCTTTCAACAAGCCTTCATCTTAACATCCCACTCTTTCAACAAGTCTTCATCCCAACACGTCCCATCCTATACTACTACACGGTGATACCTAATCACCAGTACCTGTCATTCTCGTAAGCCTCACACCCCCACCTCTTATCTTTTACTTCTCTATTAAACTCGCCATCTCCACTACTCTTCATTCTATAAACTTCTTGTGCCCTAACTGCTTACAGTGCTGTTTTAGATTTCCACCACAACAATCAATATGCTTTATGCCATTTCAATAGCATTACCAGTACTACAGCTGGTAGATTATCAATTTCTTAATCCTTAGTATAATTAATAAATCAGTGTTGTTATAACAATCTTTTACAAACTCTAGATACTGTTCTTTTAAAAAAATGTCCTGTTTTATGTTTAAACTGCTATGCCTTCTATAGTGCCAGTATTAAATTATACTAAATGTACTAAAGTGCACTATTTATAATAAAATGTATTACAAAAAAGAATGAATCAGGTTACTGTATCAGTGTATGATACCATTTACTTAATACACTTCTATATGCTTTGAAGCTAGCCTACGCGAGGCTCAAAGGAGTTTCGTGCTCTGTCCAGGTGGACTGCCCAGCCAACCAAACAAAATGAAAAATTCAAGTTAAAAGTTTTGGCCACAATTGTAAACAGTTGTGGTGCCCGTGCAAACTGCAGCAGGGTTTTCACATAAAGTGGTCTGAAATCACTGTCCTGTACCAAACTGGGACAGTACTAACATAACCATCAAAAAAGTAAATCACTGCACAGATGGCATCCAACTCACACGACAAAAACAGCACCAAAGGCTGGGGAAAAAAAACCACACTACACTAATCAGACGTAGAAACAAGATCCAGTTTACTGCACTGTGGATAGATATTAAATAATTGTGTTTTACTATAAATCAGGAACAATAAAGTAAAGTCAGGTCCCCATGCACATGCTGCTTGTGGCATCCCACCATCTCAATCAAAAAATTAGACAACAAAACCCAAACCTCATGCAGCAACGTATGAATGAGGTCACAAAGCAAATAACCCCACCACCATTTACAAAGAAGAAATCTCATCACGTTTTTGAACCTCTACTGAGGTCAACTGAAATCAGCAGCCAGAGATACGTCAGACATGTTTCAAATCCTCTTTATAAACTAGTTACAAAACTTCCAATAACTGCAACATGCCCCTTTCAGCTGAGGAACTTCACTACAGAGACCAAGTCTCTACTCCTCTGTGCAACCAGAAACAAGTAAAACACCGTATGACATCACTGCTAAAAGTCCATCATGCCTTCTAGGGTAACAGAACAGAGTCCTAATTTTCACACCTCTGTACACCTTTGTATTCACCCAGTCAGATATACCGTTTTTCTGATTTATTTCTTGCACTCATCTTAAATACCTCCCCCATTTTCTGCATTCTGCAAAGGCTCTCTACTGCAGTCACCGGGGGCACATCAAGGGGTCTCACCCTTGCTCCTGAAGACTGTTTGGTACAGTTTACTCCTTTAGATCTGGCAGGCTTCAAAGCAATGAATCTAGTTTGATCCCAGAATTACTCAGGCAACCTCTGGATCCTGCATTGTTTTACACATTCTAAATGGTGAACAGTTTTATCCTGTGTCTCTTTTACTGTTTGAAGGCACACTTTTAATGCCCATGTAACATAAGTTCTGATGCAGGGGGTGCCACATTCTGCTATATGGACGCAAGACTTATGGCAACAGGGACAAAGTACAGTTGTGTACACTTAACATAAATGTAGATGTCAGAGTGTACTCACTGTTGCAGTCATTACATTTGGGTAATCCTGCTGGCAGGTTGCCCTCAGTCAGCCTGAATTCCAAAGTCCTGGGTCCAGCATCGGCTGCTGTCTCCCCTTCCCTGAAGTCAGGGGTATAAAAGAAGCAGCCAATGCCATTTTCTTGAGTTTTTCTTGCCCCAGATGTCAGGTGCCCCCTAAAAGGGTAGCCAAAATTTATCTATATATAAATACATGCACCAATATAAACTTTTCCTTCATCTACAAGCAAATACACCACATAGGTTCCATCAGAAGAATGGGGGATGGCGGGTGGGTAACCTGGACTGCAACAGTGAATACACTAGAACATCTACATTTATGGTAAGTGTACACAACTGTACTATGTTCTTCATGTTTCACTGTTGCAGTCATTACATTTGGGTAGAGTCCCAAAGCTATGGTTGGGAGGCTGGAGCTAAACAGCATTAGGAGGGCTATGAAGACCTGCAGAACTGCAGTGGCAAAGCCTGCCCTGGATTTAGAGTAGAGTGGCAGATGATAGTGCTTTGTAAAGGTGTGCACTGAACTTCACGTAGCAGCCTCTAAAATGCCCTTGGTTGATACTCCCCTGAGAAAGGCTGCTGAAGTGGCTGCATCTCTGGTTGAATGTGGCCTAATGCCCTTAGGCACTGGCTTGCCATGGTGTAGGTAGCAGAAACGAATGCAGTGGCCTATCTACTTTGAAATAGTCTGCTTTGAGATGGCCTTTCCTTGTGATCCTGCAGCATATGCCACTAGTAATTGCTCTGTCTGAAAACTTTGGTTCTGTCCAAGCAGAATCTAAGCTGTCTGTGTACGTCCAAAGAATGCAGAATTCTTTCCCCCTTGTTCTGTGGATTTGGATAAAAAGTTGGCAGATGAATAGTTTGGTTAAGAGCCACAATGGACACCACCTTAGGCATAAATGTTGGGTTTGTCCTCCGAGAGACCCTGTCTGGATAAAAAATGATAAAAGGTTCCACAGCCATGAGTGCCTGTAGCTCTGAAACTAGTCTTGCAGAAGTTATTGCTAGGAGAAGAGCTGTTTTCCAAGATAAAAACTTTATATCAGCAGTAGCAGCTGGCTCAAAAGGAGGCAGGGTGAGTTTTTCCAAAACACAGTCGAAGTCCCATGCAGGCATTGGTGATCTCCTTGGAGTCCTTAAATTTTTGGCTCCTCTGAGGTACTGCTTTAATAAGGGATGAGAAAAGATTGGTGGCTCTGTATTGTAATGAGCCTAAATGGAAAGGCATGAATTTTAATAGATGAAAAAGATAGGCCTTTGTCCAGCATCTCAGTTAAGTATTGCAAAATCTGAGGAATATTTGGTACAGCTGTATCAGTTCCTTGTGCCTGGTTCCAAGCACAGAATCTCTTCAATTTTCCAGCATAAGATTTTCTAGTACTAGGCCTTCTGGCTTCCAAAATGACATCCATCACAGCTTTACTGAGAGGTGTGTTTTGTATGACTATATTATCCGCTATGCTGCCAGGTTTAAAGTTCTGAGTTGGTTGTGCAGGATCTGATTGTTTTGCTGGGACAGTAGATGAGGTATTTGAGGTAAAGTCCAAGCTGGGCATTGAGACAAATTCCTTAGGATTGGAAACCAGTACTGGCGGGGCCAGTCTGGGGCAATCAATATCATTTTTGGCTTCTCCTGTCTGACCTTTAGGAGTACCTTGGGGAGGAGAGGCAGTGGGGGAAAAGGCATATACTGATAGGGCATCCACTTTCCATGCTAGTCTGTGATAAGTCCCTGTGCAGAATCTTTTTAGTTGGAAGTTGTGAGGGGAGGCAAATAGATCTATGTCCGGGCATTCCCATTTCCTTGTTATCATGCTGAAGACTTGTGGATCCAGCTGCCACTCGTGGGGATCCATGAGGTTTCTGCTTAGTTCGTCTGCCATAGTATTTTCCCTTCCTGGCAGGAATGGCGCCTGCAGATGTACTTGGTTAAGTTAATGCTGTGCCCCACAAAGTCATGGCTAGTCTGCAAAGGGGGTAAGAATGTGTGCCCCCCTGCTTGTTTATATACCATATGACCGTGGTGTTGTCTGTCTTTATCAGTAGTTGTCCCGGATGAAGTAGGTCCTTGAAGGCTGTCAGGGCATTTTGAACAGCTAGCATCTCTTTTTGATTGATATGTAGATGCATTTGGGTTGAGAACCACATGCCCGGAATGCATTTTCCTGCCATGTGGGCCCCCCAGGAATAATCTGATGCATCCGTTGTTAGTGTCTGTCTGGCTGGGGGTAATGTGAATGGCTGTCCCTTGTTCTGGTGACAAGCCTTTGCCCACCATCGAAACTCCTGTTGCAGGCAGGGTATGAGAGTAATCATTGTTTCCAGGCTGTGGCAATGTTGAGTCCAAACACTTTTTAGGTACCATTGAAGTTTCCTCATATGCAGTCTTGCATATGGAATTAGTAGGATGCAGGATGCCATGAAGCCCAAAGCCTGCAGAATTTTTCTTGCAGATAACTGGGCCTTTGTTGCCAACATTTTGAAATAGTAGTCAGTTGCCTTTGTTTGTCTGGCATGAGATAAGCCATCTGTGCAGTTGTATACAAGCTTACACCCAGGAATATTACTTCTTGAGAGGGTACTAGTTTTGATTTCTTTTTGTTGACTGTGTACCCTAGGCATGTTAGAAGTCTTTTCACAAATGCCAGATGCTGTAAAAGAATGTCCTTGTTCTCCGCTTGAATTAGACAGTCGTCCAAGTAAGGATATATTTGTATTCCTCTTTGTCTGCAGAATGCAATTACTGGTGCCAGGCACTTTGTAAAGACCCTGGGCGCAGTAGATAAGCCAAAGGGCAGTGTAGAGAATTGGTAATGCATTGAGCCAGCCTTGAATCGGAGGTATCTTCTGCATAACTGTCCGATTGGGACATGCAGGTATGCCTCTTTTAGGTCTAGAGTCATAAGCCAAGTGTTCTTGCTCAGCATGGGCAGAAGCTGCTGCAAAGTCAACATCTTGAATTTTGGTATATCCAGGAATGTGTTCAGAATAGATAGGTCCAGTATTGGTCTCCAGGCCTTGTACTTTCTGGGTACCAAGAACAGTCTCGAGTAAAATCCTTGTCCCTGCTCTTGCTCTGGTACTTGTTGAATGGCCCCCATGTCCATGAGGGATTAGACTTGTTTTTGTGCCTCTGCCCATTGATTTTTTGGCAGATCTGGCCAGCCGTTTGCCTTTGGCAGGGTATGGAAATGGAACTTGTAGCCTTGTGACACTATATTTAGAACCCACTTGTCCTTGGTTATAATGTGCCAATTTTGAGAAAAAAGTGCTAATTTTCCCCCCAAGGGTGCTGCCAGGAGATAAGTGCTTGGTGCTGGCAGGGGGAAGTCATTGGGACTGTTTCCTGTAAGGTTGTGATTGGTCTTCTCCAACTTTGGAGGTAGAAGCACCCCACTGCTTTGACCTGTATGAACATTGCGCCTGGGATCTGCCTCTAGGGCGTCTTTATCTGCCCCTTTGAGGTCTGTCTGACACAGGAAAGAACCAATTCTTTGTAGGCCAGTGTCTGCTAAACCTAGGTGGCTGTACTTGTAAAAAATCTTTGACAGTTTGCATAGATTTAGCTTTGTCCTCCATTTTCTTTAACACCTCTTCTGCCTTAACACCAATCAAGGTATCATGCTGTAAAGGTGCATCTAATAATTTAACTTTGACATGATCAGGCAGACTTTGTTCCTTTAACCAAGCATGCCTCCTAATTACAGAACCCATAACTGCGGCCCTGCAGGAGGCCTCCAAAGAATCAAAACCACATTGCAAAGTATGCTTTCCAACTTGTTCAGCTGCATGCAATAAATCCTGCATTTCCTTGTTTTCTGCACATTCAGAGTTTAACAACATTTTCTGTTTAAGCAATGCCATGACATGCTGCTGATATTTGAGCATATGAAACTGACAGTTTAAGGCCCTTATAGCCAAGGTAGCAGATGTGTAAACCTTTTTCCCCATCTATCCAGTGCCCTACAATCTCTGTCAGAGGGGGTAGGATTTTTGCAGCAGAAGCCTTAACTCCTTTGGGACCCCTGTGAAATAGTTTCTGGGTCTGCAGCAGGGTTTTTTAAAAAAGGAATTTGAGAGAATCAGGAACCCTGTAATATCTGTCAAGCTTAACAGAAGCTGGAGGTAAGGAGTCAGGGGTAACAGTAGACTCCGAAAACACATCATCTACAATGTCTAACACAGGTAGAATGGCTAGTGGCCTGTGTTGAGGTAGTAAAAGGAAATTCCTGAGCCTCTTTTTAGATTCTGAAAAATCTTGGCTCTCCCAGTGGAAATGCTCCCTCATGGTATGCAAGGTTTCCCCAAAAGAATAGTCCTCTGGAGGAGAAGCTGAAGGTATAGATTCTTCGCATCAGAATCCTCATGGGGGGGAGAGAATATTCCTGATCAGAAGAGGAATCAGAAGAAATAGAAACCTGATCTGAAGATGCATAGTCAGTCTCTTGCCTAGGCCTAATCAGGAGGGGGATGGGAACCTCTGATCAAGGTAATCAAGTCTTCGACCATTTTGAGCATCTGTTTTTTGGGCATAGAGGCCTGTCCACGTGGCTCTTGAGTTTGTTTCTTTGCTTTAGAAGGTGCTTTAGCATTTGAAGCTGAAGTTGGTTTAATGTAAAGATGTTTAGGTCTGAAGACACCCTCAGCAGCGCCGGACCCATCTGAAGGAATAGTATCCGAGGCTCCAATACCTTGAGTTTCCAGTGGCATGGCCGACTCCACGTGGGAGTTGGTAGCGGCCTGCGACTCTAAAGTAGCGGGCATCAGGGGCTGCGAAAGCGCCTCACTGAGAACCAGCGACTGGCTTAGGAGAAGCTTAGTCGTCGGTTTTGGGCCTCGGTTGTCTATCTCTCTCCTTTTCTTTGCTTTTTTTGTGAACTCCAGTAGTCGGATGGCTATCCGACGACATTTCTGGATAATTAAACCGGTGTCCAAAATAGTTTAAAGCAAAATCATAGCAACGCTTAATAGTGTGTTGGTTAAATCTAGCACAAACAGACAACCAGAAACGTTGTGATCAGGGCCTAGACAAGGAATACAGTAAGAATGAAAGTCCTTATGCGGTATTTGCTTTCCACAAGAAATACAATTATTTACTTTTTCTGACATCGGTCTGGAGCAAGAAAAAAGTTTCCCCAACGGGGTACTTAGCTTTATTGAAGACTTCGGATCTGAAACTCGAACACGAAAATCTCAGGAATCGGCCGACCAGCACTTGCAAACTGCTTCTGCTTCGGGCACCGCGCAGCAAGAAAGACTAAAGAAAATGGCGTTGTCTGCTTCTTTTATACCCCTGACGACCGGGAAGGGGCAACAGCAGCTGACGCAGGAACCAGGACTTTGGAATTCAGGCCGACTGAGGGCAACCTGCCAGCAGGATTACCCAAATGTAATGATTGCAACAGTGAAACATGAAGAACATCCTGCAAGTGAAAAAAGGTGTTCAGGCAGTTCTCTGACAAGACTGTCTGCATCTTCGTGGATCACACAGGAATCCACCTACCTATATACCACTACGGATGTATTACCTTTAACCTCTAAGCAGCTGCAGATTTCCACAGGCCTGTATCTAAAAAAAAAAAAATTGGGGGTGGGGCTACTTTTGCTTTTCGTCTATTAATGAATGCATCTCCAAACTGGTTCAACATTCTTTAATGAAATATTCAATGAATGCTACTGACACAGTTACCAATAATAGCATCCTTAAACTGGACTGCTACCCACAAAGACAAAGGTGCGGTGCAGATCAGTTTTATACAGAAACAAATGCTCTTTTTGGGTTTGAAGTCAGACCATTATATGTATTTTACCATGAAAAGAACTGTAACCAAGCTGTGGGTTTTTCCACTGACTAATTAATATATCTTGCAGCTCCTCAATTTCCAAAGAATATTATGGTCTGAATTTCATTTCTACTCCAAAGTGCTTTTTGACTCTCACAAACAATACAAGGAGATTTCTTTAAAACAAAATAACTTGAACTCAGGTTTACATAATATCAAGACACACAATATCAATCAATCGTTACAACTAATTGAGAATAAAATCCAGATAAGTGTGATACAGAAGGCAACTTAAGTGAAACTGTACAAAACCCTGGCAAGTGTTAAATAAAAGGCAACTTAAGTGAAACTGTAAGGCAAAAGGTGACAGAACTAAAAGTGCTTATAAACACTGATCAAGAACTGGTCTATTTTTCGATCTTAAAAAGTCTCAGCTTTGATGTACTCTCAGCACACGTGTGATCATTCAGGTATTAAGGAAAGTGGCATTTAATTGTAATTACCATTTTAATTCCACAAATTCCCAAGGTGTTATTAACTACTGATCCTCTGCTATCAAGGTGCTTAAAACCACTGCAGGTCATGCAATCTCTTTATAATGCATGTGCCATGTTTAAATTAAACTGCGTATAAATATTCATATATCCACCAAGACCAGGTCCACATGGTCTATCACAGCAGACATACAGTTGCATTGCATTCTGTACTGCACGGTTACAATCCTTGTAGTCACTTACCCCAAACATCCTACTTAACTGAGGCAAATTTAGATATAGTCTGACATTGATAAACACATCAGAAGATGTTTCCCCAAGGGTATGTCTCGTATTCTTTTTGTGAAACTCACCAAACTGCACCCACTCCCCAAACAAATTAGGAGTACAGCTTCTTTGTAACTTGAGGAGATGACCACGAAGGGTAAACTGTGTAAACATACAAACATTTTCTAACCACAAATATGTTGTGATCAAAAGAAGAGTCTGCTATCAACTTAAATTTGACAGTCATCAAAGAGACTGTGTCATGCAAGTAGAATGCTACCCATATGGTAAGCAGTAGTGACATTATAGATTTACCAAAGGAAACTATGCTGCATTTCTTAGTGTTGGGGGTAAAACCCATGATTAACACACCCCATGTATTTCTCTGGACCACTCCTGAAGAATAAGCATTTGATAAACCACCTTACTCAATCAGCAAACTTCAGTAGGCATACTACATTTATATCAACTTTTAGAATATACACCAAAGAGGGAGGGGCATTTTTCTGTCCAAGGCAAATATCACCAACCCTAGCAGAATGAGCTCCAGACGACAGCCAATTACCTATCCAGCTAACTATATTATGGATTAATGTTGAGTTGGGAAAGGTTGCCAACAATCCCAACATGTGTAATACTATCAAAGGCCTTGGCAATATCCAAATAAGCAGAGTAGCACTATGCCCCTTATCCATGGCCTTAACCTTTTCAAATAATTCGACCAGGTTAAGCAAGCATCACCTACATTTTACAAAGTAGAACTGGTGTGTGTCCAGAGTTTTAAGGTCACCTACATAATTATTAGTTCAGGTATACATGCCATAGCTTTGCAAATATAAAATTTACAAAAATTCCCACCTGTACTGCAAAATATGCCAGTTGTCAATGGACTATCCTAATCACAGGAAAATTAGCAGAAATACCTCACTAAAAGAATCACAGGCCTAAAGCAGATGCCCCATGCTGACTGCCTTAAAAAAACTCCAGCTATACTCTGTTGCATATCATCTACTCCAAGGCGATCTCTGCTTAACATACAAGGCCATGTCAAATCCATGTCAAATCCAGAGCTGTTGGACATGCTACACTTAAAGAAATCCCAATCCCTCAGAGCCACACGCTCCAGGGACCTAAACCTCGTCATCACAATAAACAAAACATGCTGGAGGGATAGGTCCTGACCCAGGGACTCCCCAGACTCTGGAATAGACTGCCCATACACGTCAAGCAGAGCACCTGTTTGGCCCTCATCAAAAGGAACCTTAATGACTGGATGGGAGAAAGGAAATTCACCCCAGGGATCACATCAGTCGCCCTGCTAGACAGGGGTCCAGGGAAGTAAATAGTGCGGGAAGAAATAGCCAGTGAATTGTTATGGCTAGGCTTGTATAGGCCCTAGGGCTGATAACCTAGTACCAACCTATGAACCTAGTACCAACCTGTGAACCTATGTTCTTGACAAAAAATTCAACTACACATTTAGTTTACTAGAAATATACACAGTTATTCTTGTAATCTAAAAGCACTAGGCAAAACATATCCCTGTACACACTAACACGGCAGTCTGTTAAAACCATTTTCACACTGCATCCCTGCAGTACAAAAATCACCCAAGTTTTGCCTTGTTTAAAAATACATACTACATTTATGTTAATTAGGATAACATAATAAACATTTTTTTTTACTACACTTTCCTCCTAACATGCCAATGATGATTAAAGGTTATAGTGTGTGAAAATATTTAATTTCCAAATGTTAGTTTCTATAATTTACGTACATGCTTTCTTCTCCCAGTCTAAAACAATGTCAGCATCCAAATAGTGAATGACTTAGCAGAAAAAAAAGTAAACAAAATATTACTAGCATTCTTGAAACCAGCACTTTCAAATCAATTGTTCGGGAGTTCCCCACCAAAATCAAGTGCATACTGTATAAAATTCATGAACACATTTAAAAAGTTCATGCTTATATGAAACTTAAGCTGCCTGTGGGCTAAAATGATTGTAAAAATTTGTGTCACAATACCACCACTGCAATACTACTTAGCAACCCACAAAAACAGAAACATTTTAGAAAGAATGAGCTCTACTAAGTTGCAAGCAAAAATCTATTCACCACCATAAAACTCCCTATTTGATAAAGCTTCTCACATACTCAACCTAAACATACCAGGGAAAGCAAGTATATAAAAGACAATAAGACCTCAACAGTGACTAGAGAACCCTCACTCCCTTAAACCTTAGAGGTCCAACTTAACTCTTCAAGTGTCAAGACTGCATCAAGTTGGCACTAAAGACACAAGTTTAAGCCTTATATCCGCACAACCAAAGGCTAGATTTTTGAGTCCCTGGCTGAAATTGAAAAATAAGTTATGTCTTATCATAACGCTCCATCTGAGTTGTAGATCGTTGTTCATTCATTACTATTAGGACCTCGGTTCCATCCTCTGAACCGATATGGCCATTTCCAAGCTCGCGCCAGCCAAAAACCCTCAGCTAAAGACCTACCCACAATGCCCCTCTCCTAGTTACTCCAGATAGAGTTTGCCTTCCCCTACATAATAGACTTAGTAATAGAAAAAAAAATAGTAGAAAGCTCTGTCTGAGCAAATACCCTAACCAGGAGTTCCTAAAGTCCACCAGGAGTCCAGGCAGGGGGAAGGAGGGCAGGAAGTAATGAATTAAAGATCTACAATACAGATGGAACTTTATGGTAAGACACAATTTATCTGATGTTGTAAATCTTTGTTCATTAAATTACTGTTAGGACACAGTCCCCAGCTATTTGAGTCCCGGGTGGCCCTAAAGAAGGATATTCCTAAGCACTACAGAACCAAAAGATGCTCGTCCCCTGGAGGCCAAATCCAATTTGCAATGAGAGATAAAGGTATGAGGTCTTGCCCAAGTGGCTGCTGTGCAGATATCATCCATAGAGGCTCTGGAATGAAATGCTACAGAAATAGCCATAGATCTGGTAGAATGAGCCTTTATTCTGGAAGGTAAGGATAACTTATTCTGTTAGTAGATAAAGGTAATGACGTTTCTAAGCCAGGAGGATAAAGTCACTTTGGAAACAGGTTTACCCAATCTGGGTCCTGCAAAGGCCACAAAATCGATCCATTTTCCTGAAAGATTTAGCCTTGTCCAAATAACAATGAAGCTGCCGATGCACATCAAGGGTGTGCAAAAGGTACTCCCTCTACTGGAATGCGGAGGGAAGAAAACCAGCAGGACAATAGATTGGTTAATGGAAAATCTAGAAATGACCTTGGCAAGAAAGAAGGGTCAGTATGAAGGGACACCCTATCCGTGTGGAAGATCAAGTAAGGTCTCTTGACACTAAAGGCCTGCAGCTCAGATACTTCTAGTAGTACTTACCTCAGCAAGAAGAGTAAGGTTTTCCATGACAAAAATGTTAAATCACATGAATCACAGGGCTCGAAAGGAGGACCTGTGAGACTGAAGTACCAAAGTCAGTTCCCAGGGTTCTAAGGGAGGCTTGACCGGATGTTTAACATGCAATACTCCTTTCAAAAAAGTCTTGCCTAGGCTGTGTGACATAATCGAAGAATTATCAAGTCCATTATGAAAATTGGCGATAGGTGCTAAATATACAGTGATCATCAATGCTGAGGCTCCTGCATGTAAAAGAGTAGTCAGGTATTGTAGGATCTTTTGAATAGGCACAGAGAAAGTGTCTAAGTTCTGATCTTTGGCTCAAATAGAGAACCTAATCCATTTACTAGAATAAACTTTCCCAGTGGAAGGTTTGTGTGAAGCCAGAAGAATTTCACAAACAGGAGATGGGATGTCAGGCAGCCTGGTAATCATTGGAAGTGAAGGAACCAAGCTGTGAGCTTGAAATTGTGGAAGTTCGGATGAATCAGTCCCCGAGGATGAGATAACAGGTCTTGGGAATGATCCAGGATCCACGGGTTGTGAATCAGATGAGGCCATAGAAACAGGAACCAGACTTGATGGGGCAATGAGGATCACTTTGCTTCTCAACCTCTGAGCTTTCTGGAGAAATTTTGTAATGAGGGGAAATGGGGGAAAGGCATACAGAAGACCTGGGGGGCCAATCATGCATTAGAGCATACCTTGGTGGTTCCCCCTGCGGGAGGATCAGGGCAAAGTAGTTTCTGCATTTGTAGTTTAGGGGGGAAGCAAACAGATTGCAGCAAGGCTTGCTCCAGCGTTGGAAGATCTGATCCGCTGTTACAGGGTTGAGGGACCTCTCGTGAGACGTTCCTGCTCAGATTGTCCGCAATAATGTTGGAACTCCCGGGAATGTGCGTTGCTATAAGAAAACGGTTGGAAGCCATTACCCAGTGCCAAATCCTCATGGCTTCCCAACACAGGAGGTAAGACCTGGTTCCGCCCTGCTTGTTGATATACCAGACGATTGACATGTTGTCCGACTGAATTGCAATGGTCCCAGAGGGTAGGGATGCATGGAATGCTTGCAACGCTAAGAGAACTGCTCTCAATTCCAGGACATGTATGTGCAAATTGGTCTCCATGGGGGACCAGGTGCCTTGGACCATCTTTCCCTGGAAATGCCCCCCCACCCTAACAGGGAAGTGGCCATGAGCTGGGGAAGACAGAATGGTCGACATCAAAGATTTGTTTGTGGCTTCATCCACCATAGCATTTCTTCCTTGCAACGGTTTGCAAGACGTATCATGTGTTTGAGTGGGTTGAGTTAGAAACTACCATTGGAAAGGAGCCACTGTAGCATTCTCATGTGCAGTCTTGCCAGTGGTACTAAAGTAATGGCAGCCGCCATGGAGCCTAAGAGTTGCAGTACAAGATGTGCTGGTACACAGGCCTGAGGAAGAAGGTCTTGGATTTGGTGTCTTATTTTCGAAAGCCTGTGTGGGGGTAAGAGAAGCTTGACAGGATGTTGTGTTGAAGACCGCTCCAATAAATTCCAGTGTCTTCGTTGGGAACATTTGAGATTTGTCCTTGTTGATTGTAATCCCCAAGCGGAGAGCGAGACCTTGAGTGTAAGAGAGGCTGTGGACTAGGAGATTCCTGGTTGGAGCGGTAAGGAGCCAATCGTCTAGATACAGAAACACCTGGAATCCTTGTAGTCGAAGATGAGCTACTACAACTGCTATACATTTGGTGAACACTCGGGTTGTCAAGAGACCGAATGCCAGTGCTCGGAACTGGTAGTGATTGGCTCCCAGCCGGAAGCAGAGAAACCTCCAGGAGCGGTGATCCATCTTTATGTGGAAGTACGCGTCCTGGAGGTCTATACAGCACATCCAGTTGTCCCTCCCTAGGAAGGGAAGAATGGACTGCACCGTGACCATCCGGAATTTTTGAGGTTTGATAAATTTGTTCAATAGGCTGAGATCCAGGATTGGTCTCCAGTCCCGTCTTTTTTGGCACTAAAAAGAACCTTGAGTAAAACCTGGATCCTGTCTGGTCTAGTGGGACTGGCTGGATGACTTTTTCTTAGCAGGTTTTCTATTTCTAAGGCTGCTAATTCCCTCTGATTGGGTGGTACATCAGGGATTCATTTGACGGGTCTGGGAATTAAATCGAAAGGTATTTGGTAGCCTCTGGATATTATTCGCTGCACCTAAACATGGGTAGTAATAAGATGCCAGGCTGGTAGGTGCAGAGAAAAATGACCCCCGACTGCTTCCAGAGGAAAGCAAATCGGGCCACTGCTCAGGGGTGCTGCTAGGATCTGTCGGAGAAAGAATCTCTAGTGCCCTGGTTACGCAGACTCCCTCTACCCCGAAAGGGGCGCCTTCCATATGAAATGCCCCCTCTGCTCCAGGGGGACTGTTCACCATGAGTGTCACAGAAAAGATCCTTGGGATTTCTTGAACCACATTTTTCCTCCCTTCTGGTTCCTGGAGTAGGACCTCTGGGGGTTGGAAAAGTGTACGCCCACAGCAGATAAGGTCTTTCCTTCTTTTGCACTACGTGCAAGTGTGTCTCGTACTTTGGGTCCAAAAAGTGCAGATTGACAGGTGCAATGACAAAGGAAGATTTAAAGGGGTCTGCAAAGTCACACAACCGCATCCAAGCATTATGTCTCATGACAATGCCTGATGCGGCAGCTCGAGCTGCCCCCTTGGTGGTGTAACAATATCAAAAGCATCAAGGAGTTAGAGATGGATTCAAGGTAGCTAGCTGCGAGGCAACAGTATCACGCACCTCATCAGGTAGTACCCCCACCAAAGAGGAAGACATTTCGAAAATTAGGTCTCTTTGGAGGCGAGTAAAGTGTGCCAGACAGTTCAGCGACCGAATGGCGAAGGTCGCTGAAGCATAGGTCCGCTTCCCTAGTCTGTCCATGGTCCGGGACTCCATGTTTGGAGGATGGACAGTGGAACTATCTTCTGCCGGTTCCCTCTTGGTGGCTGCCACCACGACCACAGAATCAACTGCCAACTGCTTGGACCAGTGGGGCTGGTCTTCAGGTGTACATAAAATTTTGTCTGGCCTCTGGGAAATAGGTTCTACATTGTCCGGGTCCTTCCAGGCACGCTGCACAATGAGTTTAACAAGGCATCTGCCAGTGGGGCCACCCAGGAAGTAGATGGCCAGGCATGGAAGGCCTGCAAGAACACAGATTCCTCAGAAGAAGGGTTAGAGGACTTCCAGTCTCCCCACTGCTTGAGGATTTCAAGAATGTCTCCAAATGAAACGTCATCTGGAGGAGACCACGGGAACCCTTCCCCCTCATCATAATCGGTGTCTTCGGTGATAAGATTCCGCCGGGGAATCAAGGTGCTACCTCTTGCATCATTTCTTCCAGGGTGGCTCCCCAGTGGGATCTTCTGAGGAGGACTCCGGAGAAGGGATTCCCTTCAAAGGAGGTTCTTGCGACTCCTGTGCCCAGGGTCCTGAAATAGAGAGTTGGGAGAGGTGCATGCTGGGGGGGGGGGTTCTGATACTGATGTCACTGGTACTGACTGTGAGCTTGGAGAGGGTCCTTCACTCCAAATCACCTGGACAGCAGGCCCACCCAAGGAGGGATGGGAGCCTGGAACCGGGGTCATATCCTACCCTGAGGAGCACACTTCCAGGTGAGGAGCTCCGAGAGGACTGGAAGCCATCAGAGCTGCCGGGCTAGGTACCAAGGTACGGGCGGGTCCAAGCACTGCTCCGAGAGAGTATCGGCTCCACCTAAACCGAAGCAGCAAGGGTGGTCGGTGCCGACAGGGAAAAAACTGCTGTTGGAACTGAAGCAGTATGCACAGGAGTGGACATCGGCACCAAGATCTCTGGGATCTGGGCAGAGGTCGGAGCAGAATAAACAGGGGAAGATGTAGTAAAGGATTCCGAGCCAAGAGGGACTGAAGGCCTAGCTGGAATGGGCAATTCCTTAGCTGCCAGAAGCTGGTCCAGCCCCCCCCCCCCCACTAGATCCAATTCAGAAAAACTCCTAGTGGATCTAAAGAGGTTGCTGAAGGAGAATCAGGTCTTTCTAGAAAGAGACTAAACCTCTGCCCCAAAAAAGGGTCGTAAGTTGGAGAGTATCCTGTCCTTGGCAAATATTCCAGTTTTGGAGCCCATGGAGCCGAACAAACTGTCTGCACCGTGGCCAGGGATGGTGCCGAAGCAGGTACAGTCATCAGAGCCAATGTCAGATCAAAGGATGGCACCCAAGTCAGTGGTGCTGAGGTTGGAACCGAAACAGAGGTGAATATCATGGACGGCACCGAGGGAGAAAATGCAGAGTCTGGTGCTGAAGAGGTCTGCGCCGAGGGCGCCAGCGAAGCACGGAGCCGACTCGGTTCCATAACTGATGGAGATGCAGGAACAGAGTGACTCATTTTTCCTTATGCTTTTTGGTCTTCGGAGGGGGTGAGACCTCCGACCCAAACAGAGCCTCCGAAATAGGCGTCTTGATTAAACCTTTTAAAATAAGTTTGTTTTTATGTTCTGCTAGTGTACGATTACTAAAACTAGCACAAATGTCACAGTCAGCTTTAATATGATCCACGCCCAAACAGTAGACACAAGGAACATGTGTATACGAGTTAGGCATCTTATGCCCACACTTGTCACACTGTTTAAACCCCAACGTAGCTTTTTCTGACATAGTAAGGCAACAAAGGTATCCTGTAGAAAAAACAAAATAAAGTAAAGAAAATGGTGAGAGAATACCAACAATGGTATTTAAAAAATACCACAAGTGGTAAGGAAGGGCCTGTCAAAGGCAGGAGAGAGGGACAGTACCAATAATGGTAGAAATTAAAATTACCAAGGTAAAGGGTAGAGAATAGAATTAGGTTACAAGCAACAGTGAGAAAAGGCTAAATTGACTAAAAAATTTGAAGAGAAACTGTCTTAAAAATAACAATTTTCTACTTAGCTTGAGAGAGATGGCTAGCACGTCTGACTAGAAACGCTGCAAATGAGATCTGGAGTAACTAGGAGAGGGGCATTATTGGTAGGTCTTAGCGGAGAGTCTTTGGGTGGCGCGAGTTTGGAAAAGTACAGTTGTGTACACTTACCATAAATGTAGATGTTAGAGTGTATTCACTGTTGCACTCGTTACATTTGGGTAATCTGCGGGCAGGTTGCCCTCAGTCGGCCCGATTAAAAAAGTCTTGGGTCCTGCGTCAGTTGCTGTCCCTTCTTCCATGACGTCAGGGGTACAAAAGATGCAGCAGATGCCATTTTCTTCAGTTTTTCTTGCCCCAGATGTCAGGTGCCCTCAAATTGGAAGACTGAAAAACATGCCAATAAAAATGCATGCACAACAATAAATTTCCTTCATCTACAAGCAAATACACCAAACAGGCTGTATAGGATAGAGAAGTGCAGATAAGTTCCAGCAAAGATAAGGGGGATGGGTGGGTGGGTAACCTGGACTGCAACATTGAATACACTCAAACATCTACATTTATGGTAGGTACACAACTGTACTATGTTCATCGTGTTTCACTGTTGCAGTCATTACTCTTGGGTTGAATCCCAAAGCTGAGGACGGGTGGCTGGGCTAAATAGGATTAGGAGAGGCTCTGCAGGACTGCAGTGGCAAAGCCTGCTCTGGACTTAGAGTATAGAGGTAAGTGATAGTGCTTTGTGAAGGTGTGCACTGAACTCCAAGTTACAGCCTCCAAGATATCTTTGGTTGGTACTCCTCTGAGGAAGGCTGCTGCTCTGGTGGAATGAGGTCTAATGTCCTTAGGCACTGATTTGCCACGTTGGGAATAGCAGAAACAGATGCAATGGCTTATCCATTTAGAAATAGTCTGTTTTGAGATAGCCTCTCCTTGTGATCCTGCAGCATATGACACTAAAAGCTGTTCAGTCTTTCTGAAAGCTTTAGTTCTGTCCAAGTAGAAGTGTAACTGTCTGTGTATGCCCAAAGAATGCAGAATTTTCTCACCCTTGTTCTGTGGATTAGGATAAAAGGTTGGCAAGTGAATGGTTTGGTTAAGGGCCACCCTGGACACCACCTTAGGGTTTGTCCTCAGAGAAACCCTGTCTGGGTGGAAAATGATGAAAGGTTCCACAGCCATGAGTGCTTGTAACTCCGAGACTCGCCTTGCAGAGGTTATTGCTAGGAGCAGAGCTGTTTTCCAGAATAAGAATTTTATATCTGCTGTTGATGCTGGCTCGAAAGGAAATGAGTTTTTCCTAAACATAATTAAAGGTCCCAGGCCGGAATTGGTGCTCTCCTTGGAGGCCCAATGTTTTTGGCCCCTCTGAGGTACTGCCTTATTAAAGATGAGAAAAGATAGGTGGTTCCGTATTGTAATGGGCTGAAATGGCAGAGGCATGAATCTTAATTGATGAGAAGGAAAGGCCTTTGTTCAGCATCTCAGTTAAGTATTGTAAAATCTGAGGGATATTTGGTACACACGTGTCAATGCCTTGTTCCTGGTTCCACGCACAGAATCTCTTCCATTTTTCTGCACAAGATTTTCTGGTGCTGGGCCTCCTGGCCTCCAAGATAACATCCATAACAGCTTTTGAAAGAGGAGTGTTCTGAATGGCTACCTTATCCGCCATGCTGCCAGATTTAAGGTCCTGAGTTGGCTGTGCAGGATCTGATTGTTTTGTTGGGTCAGCAAGTGAGAAGTTTGAGGCAATATCCATGCTGGACCTTGGACAAGCTCTTTAGGATTGGGTACCAGTGCTGGCGTGGCCAGTCTGGTGCAATCAGTGGGGGAAAAGCATATACAGTTAGATTTTTCCAGCTGAAGGATAGGGCGTCCACTTTCCATGCTTGCTTGTGATAAATCCTTGTGCAAAATCTCTGCAATTGGCAGTTGTGAGGGGCGGCAAATAGATCTATGTCTGGGCATCCCCATTTCCTTATTATCATGCTGAAGACTTGTGGATCCAGTTTCCATTCGTGGGGATCCATGAGGTTTCTGCTTAGTTCGTCTGCCAGAGTATTTGTTTTTCCTGGCAGGAACTGTGCTTGCAGGTGAATTTGAAAGGCCAATGGTGTGTCCCATAAGGTTACTGCTCGTCTGCATAGGGGGTAGGAAGGTGTACCTCCATGCTTGTTTATGTACCACATGACCGTAGTGTTGTCTGTCTTTATCAGTAACTGTCCTGGATGAAGTAGGTCCTTGAAAGCTGTCAGGGCATTTTGAACAGCTAGCATCTCTTTTTGATTGATGTGCAGATGCATCTGGTTTGCAGACCATGTGCCCTGAATACATTTTCCTGCCATATGGGCCTCCCAGGCATAATCTGATGCATCCGTGGTCAGTGTCTGTCTGGCTGTGGGTAAACTGAATGGCAGACCCTTGTTGTGGTGACAGGCTTCTGCCCACCATCGAAACTCCTGTAGTAGGCAGGGAATGAGTGCAATTACTGTCTCCAGGCTGTGGCAATGCTGAGTCCAAACACTTTTTAGGTACCATTGTAGTTTCCTCATATGCAGTCTGGCATATGGAATTAGTAGAATGCAAGATGCCATGAAACGCAAAGCCTGCAGGATCTTCCTTGCAGATAAGTGGGTCTTTGTTGCCAATTTCGTGAAGTAAGTAGTCAGATGCTTTTGTTTGTCTGGCGTGAGATAAGCCATATGGGCAGTTGTATTTAAGCTTGCACCTAGGAATATTATCTCGAGAGGGCACTAGTTTTGACTTCTTTTCGTTTACTGTGTACCCTAGGCCAATTAGTAATCTTTTTACAAATGCCAGATGCTTCAGAAGAATGTCTTTGTTCTCTGCTTGAATTAGGCAGTCGTCCAAGTAGGGATATATCTGAATTTCTCTTTGTCTGCAAAATGCTATTACTGGTGCCAGGCATTTTGTGAAGACCCTGGGCGCAGTAGATAAGCCAAAGGGCAGTGCAGAGAATTGGTAATGCATTGAGTCAGCTATGAATCTGAGGTATCATCTGCAAGATTGTCTGATTGGGACATGCAGGTATGCCTCTTTTAGGTCCAAAGTTACGAGCCAAGCCTTCTTGCCCAGCATGGGCAGTAGCTGCTGTAGTGTTAACATCTTGAATTTTGGAACTTCCAGAAATGTATTTAAAATTGACAGGTCCAGTATTGGTCTCCAGGTTTTATCCTTTCTGGGCACTAGAAAAAGTCTGGAGTAAAATCCTTGCCCCTGCTTTTGTTGTGGTACTTGCTGAATGGCCCTCATGTCCATGAGGGGTGTAATTTGTTTTTGTGCCTCTGCCCATTGATTGTGTGGCAGATCTGGCATACCTTTTAACCTTGGTAGGGTGTGAAAATGGAACCTGTAGCCTTGGGACACTATGTTGAGGACCCATTTGTCTTGGGTAACCATTTGCCAATTTGATGAAAAAAGTGCTAGTTTTTCCCCTAAGGGGGCTTCCAAAAGAAAAGTGCTTGGATCTGGTAGAGGAAAGTCACTGGGACTGTTTCCTGTAAGGTTGTGATTTGTCTTCTCCGCCTTTGGAGGTAGAAGCACCCCATTGTTTAGGCCTGTATGAGCCTTGGGACGGAGATCTGCCTCTGGGATGCCTGTATCTGCCTCTTTGTGGTCTGTCTGATACTAGAAAGGACCATTTTTTTGTGGGCCAGTTCCTGCTTAACCTGGGTGGCTGCACCTGTAAGAAATCCTTGACTGTCTGCATGGATTTTGCTTTATCCTCCATTTTTTTCAACACCTCTTCTGCTTTAGTACCAAACAAAATGTCATGCTGTAATGGTGCATCTAATAATTTTGCTTTAACATGATCAGGCAGATTCTGTTCCTTTAACCAAGCATGCCTTCTACTAACAGAACCTGTAACAGCGGCCCTGCAAGAGACCTCCAGTGAATCATAACCACCATTGCAAAGTATGCTTTCCGACTTGTTCAGCTGCATGCAATAAATCCTGCAATTCTTTGTTCTGTGAACCTTCAGTATTTGTCAACAATTTCTGTTTAAGCAGTGACATTAAATATTGCTGATATTTAAGCATAGGAAACTGACAATTTAAAGCCCTTACAGCCAGGGTAGCAGAAGTGTAGACTTTTTTCGCCCATCTGTCTAGAGCCCTAGAATCCCTATCAGAGGGGGCAGGTTTTTTGAAGTGGAAGCTTTAACCCCTTTGGGACCCTGAGATATAATTTCTGGGTCAGCAGTGGGGTTTTTATATAGGAATCTATGAGAATCCGGGACCCTGTAGTACCTGTCTGGCTTAGCAGGTGCAGGGGGTAAAGAGTCAGGGGACAGGCCGGACTCTGAAAATACATTATCTACAATATCCAGGAAAGGTGGAATAATAAGGGGTC
Source organism: Protopterus annectens (assembly GCF_019279795.1). Classification (NCBI taxonomy): domain Eukaryota; kingdom Metazoa; phylum Chordata; order Ceratodontiformes; family Protopteridae; genus Protopterus; species Protopterus annectens. The sequence goes on from NC_056748.1 coordinate 526,000,381, forward strand.
TGTGCTGAGGAAGTAGCAGAAAGATTCAGAATAATCTTAGCTCTCCCAGTGGAAATGCTCCCTCGTGGTATGCAGGGTTTCCCCAAAAGAATAATCCTCAGGAGGAGAGGCTGAAGGAATGGATTCTTCAGCATCAGAATCCTCATAGGGAAGCATGGAGTAATCCTGTTCAGAAGAGGAATCAGAGGAAATAATCATACTCAGTCTCTTGCCTAGGCCTCATATCAGGAGGGGGATGGGAGCCCCTGATCAAACTAATTAGGTCTTCGGCCATTTTGAGCATCTGTTTTTTAGGCATGGAAGTCTGAGAAGGAGAATGCTGTACTTGTTTCTTTGTCTAGAGCTGCTTTAGTCTTTGAAGCTGAAGATGGCATAATATATAGTTGTGTAGGTCTGAAGACACCCTCAGAAGCAGATGCCTGCTCAGCGGCTCCGGACCCATCTGAGGGAATGATTTCCAAGTGTCCAATACCTTGAGTTTACAGAGACCCAGTCGGCTCAACGTGGGAGTCGGAAACGGCCTGTGGCTCTGAGGTAGCGGGCTCCAGGGACTGCAAAAGTGCCTCACTGAGGACCGGCGATTGGCCTAGCGGAGGCTTAATCTGTTTTGAACCTCGGATGCCTATCCTTTTCCTTGTCCTTGCGTTTCTTGTAAACTCCAGTTGTCGGCTGGTCCGACGGCATTATATAAGTAAATCTTCGGCCAAAGTAATGAAATGCAAAATCAAACCGACGCTTGATAGTGCATTGGTTAAATCTAGCACAAAACCGACAGCTAGCAACATTGTGATCAGGGCCTAGGCAAGGAATACAGTAAGAGTGAAAATCCTTATGAGGTATTTGCTTCCCACAAGAAATACAATTGTTAAGTTTCCCCAATGGGGTACTTAGCTTTAATGAAGACTTTGGTTCTGAAATTCGGATTTGAAAATCTCAGGAGTCGGCCGACCGGCACTTGCGAACTGCTTTTGCTTCAAGCACCACGCAACAAGAAAGACTGAAGAAAATGGCGTCGACTGCATCTTTTGTACCCCTGGCGCACTGACGTCAGGGAAGAGGTGACAGCAACAGACACCCGACCTAGACTTTGGAATTCTGGCCGACCGAGGGTAGCCTGCCAGCAGGATAACCCAGAGTAATGACTGCAACAGTGAAACACGATGAACATCTAGGTCTGCAACAGTGAATACACTCGAACATCTACATTTATGGTAAGCATACACAACTGTACTATGTTTATCATGTTTCACTGTTGCAGTCATTACATTTGGGTAGATTCCCAAAGCTGAGAATGGATTTATACAGCATTAGGAACAGCTATAAGGCCCGGCAAAGCCAGCTCTGGATTTAGAGAAAACTGATAAGTAATAATGCTTGGTGAAAGTATGAAATGAACTCCAGGTAGCAGCTTCAAAGGGAAACTACATGGCAATTATCTATCACATACAGCTTAATTGTTTCGTTGTACGTTCAGCAGTTAACATAGAGGAATAAGGATCTGAGTTGTTAAGCTATTTCATGAAAGAAAGAGTATAGGGTTTGATTCCCTCCACTGCCATTTGCTTACTGTGCAACTTGGGTAGAAAGTCTCAGATTTCAATCCTGGGTCACCTCTGAAAAGGAGCACTTATACCCAGTGGAGTTAACTGGTTAACAAATGGAAAAAATAAATAAATAAAATGAAAACTTAAACTTAAAATGCACGTCACTACACCAACAGAAATCTCGAGAGACTTAATGACAACATACCCAGCATGCATGTACTATAACTTTATGCCCACCTTCAACAATCTGACCCTTGTGAAGACAGCACTAAATCATGTTCTTATGGCAAACTGTGGCAGCCATACCAAAATCTGCCTGTCAACATTAAAATATCACCCACAAATGTAATACAAAACACTGCCAAGAAGCACAAAATACATTGCACCATGGCAGGTTAAAGCAGCCAATCCTTAATTACAGTTTTGTTGAAATTTCAGATGTGTGTTCCACAGTGCCTTATCACCCAGTTCTACTTCCCATTTTTATGAGGTGGAAAGAGTAGTCCTGCCAGATTAAACCACTATGTTGATGACTCAATGCTGCTCTACTTAACAACTGCTAAGTACGTCACCTGCTGGCTTGCATATCGGCTCACAGACAGGATGTAGGAAATCAAAATAGGGAAAGTTACCTCTACAAAGAGACCAGTCTCACCAGTAGAGCCCCATAGGGTTTTGTGCTGGGACTTCTCAAACCTGGCATCTACTTTTCTGAAGTAAAAAACAATATCACAGGGTTCTGGCTGAATAAGTTTATAGATGACTGCAAACTAAAAGCAATCAATAAATCCCCCAAATGAATTATTCATCCTGCAGGAAGGTTTATCCCAAGGAAAATCATGGACTGAAGCTAAACGTAAAAATTGCATTATTGTATCCTTTGGGATTACATCAATCACATTGAAGTACCACATTAACAAGATAGCCCTAAGAGCTGACCCAGTTGTTTAGGATTTAGGAACTTGCGTGACCCAACCTTTGACCAACATGTCCATTGGTGTAAGAAAGTCTTAAAACATGTTCTACACACAGACTTGACTCAAAGCCCTGTCACTATACTCTGTATCCTATAGACTACTAAGACATAAACTGTGTATCGGACATACAAGGCATCCACCAACCCAGTACTGATAGATTTTACTGCACATCAGCAAGTCAAATGACATCAGAAATACTCTGTTCATGGATCAAAACCTCTCTTGCAAAAATGGAATGGTTTGGAGGGACAGGTATGTCTCGGAGAGGATACTGCTGCCCTAGAACAGACTCTCCATCCATGTAAAACTAAGTTCATCCCTGTCCACATTCAAGCAAAACTTGGATCTATGGATAGGAAACAGGAAATTTACCCAAGATTGCCCCCTGTACTACTAATGAAGAAAGGCAGCTACTAAATGCTTTAACCCATGCATGGGTTGCCTCAAATTATCTATGGTACAATCCCAGTTATTTTCATTAGGGGTAATAACTGACAATGGGATACTCAAGACCAATCTCTAACCAAATGTAACAAGATAACGGGAGCACAAAAAGGGAAACTAGACAGGTTTAAAATGGCCTGAGAGGGTAACTAGCCTAGCACTTCTCTATGAACATCAGCCACATAAGTCAGTATTTTAGAATGGATTTAACGCTATTGAAGCCTGGTTGTCCACGTCAGCTCAATACAAAACAACTAATAAACAAAAGCAAACTATTTCTGTAAACAGACTCTTCTCCAGATGCTCCATATTTGCTTATTACTTTCTTGGATCACTTGCCCATAGAATTTATGAAACTTGGAAAGCATCTTCTAGTCAACTTGGAAAATGAGCTGTAATCAGACTTCCTATCAAGTCTGCCATTAAAATAAATACAGATTCTACACAACTAAGAAATTCTAATAACTAACTTACTTATGCATAATTCTCCATAATGTGACAGATACCCATAAATATTTAAATATAATTATTGATCTTTGACACTGTACTAAAACATCTGTTCAACAAGCTTTGCATAAACCAAATACATTGTGTTTCTGTTATTTTAGTGTTAGAACTGCCTGTAAAGAGTATTGCCACAAAGACTTGGCTTGTGCCAGAAAATGGAATTTGGAGGACCTGTACACCTAAAATGGTAAAATAAAAATCCACAAGGATCTATAACACTTCAAAGCTATGCCTTTCTGCTGCCAGCCATCTGTATTCCTCACATAAACAATTGTTTTCATACTATCTACACAGAAACACAAAATGTAATCCAAAATGCAATCACTTACAAAAATGGGTTATATAACAGTGTAGTGCCTCGCAGGATGCGCAGTAGCAAACCCCGCCCCTGACCGCCCATAACTGTACTGACTGTCAAACATATTCCGTTCCTACAAAACAGTTTCAGAACTTCACGGAAAGACAGTAACACTGTCCAAGACCACCATTTCTGTTTATCCACACAAAGACACTAACATTGTCCAAGACCACCATTTCTGTTTATCCACACAAAGACACTAACATTGTCCAAGACCACCATTTCTGTTTATTCAGCTATGCCCAAACATCTGTATTAAAGCAAAAACTGAACATTTCAGCATAGGAAGTCAGGCAGTTAAACAACAGGCATAGAAACATTTTCTAAACGCTTTCATACACGCTTTATTAATTACAACCTCACTTTCACTTAATACTATGTCACCTGAAACTTTTGAAACTGCAACCTGTAATCTGCACAGCTATTTGAAAAGTGATGATTTCACACATTCTGGCCACCTATTCACGCACCATCGGCAATAATCGACACTCAAGAAAAATAAGCACCAGGAGGAGCACAAGGAAGCCTATGGTAAACCAGTTGACATCTGGGCATGTGGTGTAATACTTTACACAGTACATTGATAGTCAAGGACTACCCAGGACTTGCCAGTCTGAGGAAACCCGTGTCTGGCACCGTAGAGATGGGAAATGGCAGAATGTTCACTTTCATTGTTCTGGAGCACCTGCTGCACCACTCCAGTGATGAGTTGAAAGACATGTCCAGTTTTATCCACGAATCAGAGAATCGGGAGTTTGTCCTCCGGTGCCTGAGTTTTTGACCTGCTTCCCCCGCTGGAGCTGTCAATCGAGCAGTCGGTTGCCAGCCAGAAGCAGCGATGGCAGCCACCTGCACCAGGTTCACTGACGAGTACCAGCTGTTCGAGCTGGGTTTCCGTACGTATGTCCAGTAACCGTTACATATGTACCTACTTGTTTTCATAATGTCACGTCATTTGCAATACATGTGGTAATTTCACACATTGCGAATACATGTGGTTATTTCACACATTGCGTTTTAGGTTCTGTGTGCTTTAAAAGGTGCTCCAACTAATACTGTGAGTGCTTTACTGTTATTTTAATGTTACTAGGCTATTTGCTGTAGTACGGAAATCACATGTTAATTTTCTGATTAGTGTCCCACAAACACTTACTTTCATTCACATTGATTACTTTACAAAAGAAAATGTCTTTTGACTTCTGTGTTGTCAGCGCTCGCTGACAGTGAAACTGTCCATCAAATATGTCAATCATGTATGCCACGCCCCAAGCTGCGCAGTACCGCCCACAAGGCACTACACTGTTAGATAACCCAAAAATGTAGGACCACAAAAGGAATTCCTCTCTTAAAACTGTTGACCTCATGCAAGTAAATAGTTTTGTTAAGTCCCTTTAACTGAATATCATACATCTACACAAAATCTGAATTAGCACATGGGAGGGGGAAGTTGGCATAACAGTGGCAACGCACGATGCATCTGAGACCATCCAGGTGCAATTAACCATAGGCAAGACTGCTCTGCAATTTGTAGCATGTTACAGGCCACCCTCTCAAACTCAGGAACCTCACATGGCCTTCCTGAAAACATTGGAGGGGATAAATGTATCTCCAAACACCATCATACTAGGTGACTTCAACTACCCTAATATAGACTGGGAACACTACTCAAGCCCGAACACTCTAACCCAAAGATTCCTGGAGTTCATAAACTCAAATGCCATGGAACAACTAGTCACCATCCCCACAAGAGGTGAAAACATACTTGATCTCATCATCACGAACATGGGATCAAAATGTTCAACACCGAAGTATACCCCTCACTGGTGAGATCAGATCACAAACTAATCTCGCTGGAGGTCATCATAGCCCGCCCAGCTGAAACAAAAAAGACCACAGTGAAAAACTTCTCAAAAGCCGATTTCACACTTCTAAAAACTAGTGTGGTCTCCTTTAAGGCCCCTGAGCCAGTGGTAAACATTACTCAAACCGCTGAATCACTTACAAATGCCTTCTACCAGCACCTACAGGACTGCATGGATCAGGCAATCCCAAACAAAACTAAGACTCTCTGTACCAAAGGCAAGCGCCCAGTCTGGTGGACCCCAGCCATAAACAAGCTCTACAACAAAAGGAGGAAGCTACTACAAGATAGAGCAAAATCCTTGAAAGGTAAGACACCTTTGATCATTATAAGTAAAAACTAAGAGCTCTCATAAAATCATCCAAGGCAAATTTTGAGAGAAAAATCGCCAAGGACTCTAAAGACAATCATAAGGCCTTCTTTAGCTATGTTAGAAACCTAGGAGGAAACTCCCAGTTATGCTCAGAATTAGTTCAAAATGATGTGAAAATTACTGAACCTACACACATTGCTAACATACTGGCTGACAGGTTCAGTGCAAACTTCTCCTCCCCCAAAGGAGAGATATCTATTCCAGAGGATTGTAGCCCCCAAACATCTCCAACGCCCAGGTGAGAACTGCCCTCACTAAGGCAAAAACACAGCATCCATGGGACCGGATGGTGTCCCCTGTGTGCTTCATGAACTCAAGGAATTAAACCCACAGTTAGGACAGCTGTTTAATCTTAGCCTCACCTCAGGATACGCACCAAGGAGTGGCGCGGCGACTGTGGTCCCACTTCATAAGGGCGGTGCCTCCACAGACCCTGGAAATTACCGCCCATTAGCTTGACAAGCCTTATCTGCAAAGCCATGGAGAGGATCATAATGGAACTCATAAATAAAGACATAGGAACTTGCAGACTTTGGATCCAACCCAGTTTGGCTTTGTCAAAGGCAGATCCTGCCTCTTAAACTTGGTTGACTTTTTCGAGACAGTCACCAAGGCCATTGATGAGGAAAGGCAGTCCATACAGCCTACCTCGACCTGGCAAAGGCCTTCACACAATACCCCACTCAGGTATCATCGAAAAACTCATCAGCTTGAATGTAAACCCATACATCACAAGATGGGTTGCAAACTGGCTAAGCGACAGAACCCACAGGGTCAGAGTTGCTGGAGCCATGTCAGACTCAAAGCCTGTCACAAGTGGTGTCCCACAGGGCTCAGTCCTGGGTCCACTCTTGTTCGGCATCTACTTTTCTGAAGTACAAGCAAACACAGGAGGGTTATGGCTGACAAAGTTTGCAGATGACTGCAAACTGGGCCATAGTCGAAAACACATCTGACACAGATATCCTCCAGAAGGGCCTCACAGAAACGGATAACTGGTGCCAGAGCCATGGCCTGAAGTTAAACGCCAAAAATGCATAGTCATACCCTTCGAAAACAAGGTTACCCTAGCTACCATATAGGTGACAATCCACTGAGCACAGAAAAAGTCATCAGGGATCTGGGGACCCAAGTTGACAGTAGTCTTCGCTTGACACTCATGTTGCTAAAGTAGTTAGGAAAACCTTCTATATCGCCCACCTGATCATGAAGGGATTCACATCTAGATCAAGGGAGGTCATCGCCCCTGTACTCATCACTCATTAGACCTATGATTGAGTACAATGCCCGCTCGAATGTATCTGACCAGACACCTGATGCAGCTTGAAAGGCCCCAAAAGTTCCTCACCAAAAGGATAAAGGGTCTCAAAATATGTCTTATGCTGCCCGACTGAAAGAACTCCAGCTTTATTCAGTCTCATACCGCTTGCTCAGAGGTGACCTGTGCCTGACATATAAGGCCATGTCAAACCCAGATTTGATGAATATGCTTCACCTCAAAAATCTAGATCCCTCAGAACCACAAGGGCGGAGACTTAAACCTTGACACGGTTATAAATAGAACGTGCTGGAGGGACAGATTCATCACCCAGAGACTCCCTATGCTGTGGAACAAAATCCCGGTACATGTGAGGCAGAGCACCTCGCTGGCCTTGTTCAAGAGGAATCTTGACCAATGGATGGGAGATCGCAGATATACCCCAGGGATTACTTCAGTGTCACTGCTTGACAGAGGCACAGAAAATGATAGGCATAGTTTTTATTCAAACTAAAGGGGTGGCGAAAGCCACATAACTATGGGCTAGGCTTATAAATGCCCTTGGGCAGATAGCCTAGTATGAACCTATGAACCTATGAACAGTTAAGGTGTTTACCTTACAGACACAAGATGCATAGTTAGATTCCCACCTGGGGTAATTAGCTTGGCTTAACTGGTCCATAAGGGCAGCTAGCCTACTATGAACCTGGTCTGGCAGATCTCATAACATTTTTTTTCCTAAATCTTTGGTTTGTTTTCCATTAAAAAAAACATCTACTGAAAATGTTACTGTAGAAAAATACAGAGTATTACTAAATACAACACACACACACACACAGGCAAAGCGATCAGAAAGGGAAAAAGCACAGCGACCTGACCGATTAGGTCTTAATTATACTGTAGCAGTACAAGACAATCATGCAACTAAGTCATTATTAGAAGAGCAGGAGTGTATAACTACAGTCATGTCCTCAATTACACAGTGCAAAAGTACCATAAAGCCAATCAGAGCTTCAGTCGTACACTAGATGTGTCAAGAGAACACAATCAGAAACAGAAAACAATGTTAGAGACATACAACAGAATCCTCTCAAACACAGTAAAGACACATTTATTTGCAACTGCAAACAAAGTAAAACCTTGTTTTTATAGATGTTTATAATAACACATACATCTTGAATATAATGGAAGAAAAAGTATCAAGATGCTAACCAATCCCATACTACAATTTCATATCACATTAAAAACTGCACATAATACTCGATCCTCTTGGTTAAAAGACTAACAATCCAATCATAAAAGCATGCTTACTCTTGTCCAATGGGCGACTCAGCTCAGCCCCTATATTCTCATCTTCTGACTCGCTTCTGGTTGTGCTGACAGCCAAAGGAACAAATAGTGAAGTGTCCGGAGGTTTAGAGCCATGTCCAGAAGTCAAAGCCCGGCTAGGAACAACAAGGTACCCAGTGCACCTTACACAAGAAATAACATGCAGGGCAGACCTATGTCTTTGCGCCCGCAGCAATGCCAACAAACAGCGTTTCAGCGGCATTACAATACAAAGGGACAAGAGAACACGTGAACAATTTCAATCAACATCACTCTTCTAAGAACTAGGTTAACTATACCTCCTGGCCGCCGCCATGACACTTTCAATAAGCCAAGCCCCCTAGTTCAGTCTGTCACTTGTTTAGCATAAAGCCAAAAGTACATAAAAAACTTCAGTACCATAACCTTCCAAAGTCAGTACAGTGACGGCACTAGCCGTTAAGTATTTCATAACTACAACATCTTGTGATATTCTCTCTTCCAGGACTGAGAAGCTTATGATCAACGCATATTTGTACCCGGCAATTCCTAGGATAACCAAATGGCCCTTACTGATTAAATCGATCAAGTGGCTCTTAAGTTACCCAAAACAAGTCGGTCGCTTTTCTTTAACGTAATACCAGACTGCGTTAGACGTTACAGTAGCTTGTTCAACGTTGTTATGGAGACAGAACAGTACTTCCGTGATTATAAGATGAGGGTTCTCTCATACTTCTCAAGTGTACCTCAACCTCATTATGTGGAACGTTCCTCATTTTCAGTCTTAAAAAGTCCATGTCCCACATTAAAAAGGTCTGTCGCACATTGACTCATAATAACTTTTTCACCAATATCAATGGCAAATATCACTGAATCATATTAACTCATCAAAAGAACATTGGGTAAGCGTTAAGTAATATAGCAATAACCCACGCCTGGGTGTGGGTAATGCTGGATTTACCTATTAATTTGGTTTGTCCCCCGAGGCGGCCCGAGGACCAAACAAAGACAACCGTGGGTAAATCCAGCATTACAGAAGTGGTTATTGTATTTATATAATGACATTATTTAAGAAAAGAAATAATTACTTTTCTTAAATAATGGCATTGTATATGCCTCTTTGCTGCCCTTCCGCAGCTGTCTGGTGTTCACAGTTCTGATGTACGCCCACGCAGTACATCAGAGCTGTGGGCAAAAGCAACGGAGCGCAAGATCTCCGTTAGCATTGTCTCTATGTTACATGGGTTTAACATAGCGAGACAGCTTTAAAATAAGCAACGGAGATCCATTTAACATAGCGAGACAGGTTTAAAAAAAAGCAACGGAGATCGCAAGATCTCCGTTTTATTTATTGTGTCGCTATGTTAAAGGAGTTTAACATAGCGAGACAGCTTTAAAGCAACGGAGATCTCCGTCGCTATGTTAAACTCTTTAACATAGCGATAGCAGCTTTATACTAACGAAAAAGTCCGGTGACCGGACCTTTTCCGTTAGTATATTGAGGATTCACGCTGGTTGGGCTGGCCAATCAGCGTGCACGTTTTAGAGGAGGCATTGTATAATATATTTTAACCATCCTATCAGCTTCTTATTTGAAGTTGTTAGTAAGCTGTCAGTATTTCACCGGTTCGATTCTCGGCTGGGATGCCTGCTGTGTGTAGTCTGCATGTCCTCTCTGTGGTCATGTGGGTTTCCTCCGGGTGATCCGGTTTCCTCCCACATCCCAAAGACATACTGTAGGTGGATTGGACACTCTAAATTGGCCCTAGGTGTGAGTGCGTGCGTGTGTGTGCCTTCTGTGGATGGTTGGGCGCCGGGCTGGCAACTCGACACCGTAAAACTCCACTGCCAATCATGAGCGGACAGGTGATCTGCTGTGGTGACCCCTAACTGGGAAAAAGCCGAAAGAAGAAGAAGTAAGCTGTCAGTATGTGTTCTACAGTTTAAACATTTGTTCCACATTTTGGAGAAGGAGGGTTGAGAGCTGTGCTCTCATAGGAGGTTACTAGGCTAATAGCCTGGGGCCCTTACAAGCCTAGCCAAGAGTTTATCCCCAAAAAGAAACCTCAATCAGTACCTGTCGCCCACCTGTCAGCAGACTGAATGATAATTTTTGCATTGTAATAAAGGTACCATAGTTTAACTTTTTTTTTTAAATCCAAAAGTAAGGCAAGTACTACCAGGCTGTGTATGAAGCAACTTCACTTTATTAAAACAATAAAAGCAGTATCATAAGCGCTTTTAAAGCTGTTTTAAGTGTATTTTTTTTACTGTTTTTGCCTTATCTTTTCAAAAAAAATTCATTAATTCCCGCCTTTCTAAGCTAGTATAGTCCAGTTTTCAGGCTAGTACTGAATTCAGGGCTGTAGTACTAGTTTCTGAGTTTGCCCATACCTTGTTTGGATAGAAGGAAGTTTCTCTGTTCACCTGTGAGAGAGAGGGGAGCTTTGAGCAACCTACCTGTCCCTGGAGGAGTGGTTCCAGCTCAGAAGTTAGTAGTTTATTGGCCATTTTGGGCTAATTTCTCTCTCTTTCATTTCCCAACTATAAACCGCATTTGCACGGTTTTGCACACTGGGCAGCGCCGGTTAGCTGCAGTTAAATTATTCCCGGCTCCACTAAGTCTCCTCTTCAGTTTTTCCCTTGTAACTAGTCTAACTTTCAAACTAAGCACTCAAAAAGCATCCTACAGCCCAGCATTTGCTCAGACCTAATAGCAAGCACTAATATACCCTGACACTGATTGCCCAGCAGGGCAAGGCTCTTTATTCATCCCTCACCAACTAAGCAGCTCACCCTACTATTCAGGCATGACCAAAGGGCAATTTCAGGTGTACCCTCCAGTCCAGCTGGTGAATCTGGGTATCCTGAGGCAATGTTACAAATGCCTCAAGTACACAGACAACCCTCTCCTCCTACCACAAAGCACTAACATATGTGAGAGATGCAATTATACAGTCAAACTGGAAGCTAAGCTGTATCCACCCAAGACTGGAACAGACAGTCAAGAGGAGAAGGTTAACACTTGCACCACACCTCCAGCCGCACACAGACCTACTAAAACAGCACTGGCAAAAATACTCATAAATACACAAAATCATACTCAGAGACTCAAAATAAAAACTTGCAAAAGCATCACAGACCTCCAAAGCAGGCACCCAAACAACCTGCACTCCCATCACAAACCAGACAACACAAAAAACACAAAATCAGTGTGCCGCATAATCACAGCCCTTAAGGCGAAATAACATACTTAACACACTAGGAATAGGTGACTCTATAGTCAGACACACTGACGTCCCACTCACTAGGCTGGACAAGCAGAAGGTTACTGTTAGCTGCCTGTCAGGAGCCAGAATCTGCCACATAACACAAGCACTCAGGTCACTCAGAACAAGAACAAATATGACTCTGTCATTGTTCATGTTGGTGTGAATGACCTGAGACGTACCTCCCTAGACTACATGAAAAGAGACATGGGAGAGCTATCTGATTATGTAGCCCAGGCTGGTATGACCCTGACCCTGAGTAGCATCCTGCCCTCACCAAGAATGATACCTCAGTACAAAGAAAAAATTATCAATTTCAACAATTGGCTAAGCTTCTGGTGTCATTCAAAGGGGATCCAGTGTCTGTCAGCCTGGGACGACATGCTTGACAAGCCACGTTGCTTCGCAAGAGACGGCTTGCACCTGTTACCCCTAGGTTTTCGAATACTGGCCAAGGCTCTTGCTGCCCCCATAGTGCCTTTTTTAGGCAAGGCTCAAAAGTCAAACCCACCTCCATAAACAGCACAATTAACAAAAAACTGAGGGTTATGCTACTCAACACCAGGAGTTTAAATCTCAAAATGCATGTTCTCGAAGCACTCCTCAGTATGGAGAACGTTGACATCTGTGCAGTAACTGAAACCTGGTTCAAGGCTCCAGACAGTACCCCAGCACTACACCCTGATATTGGGCGATTTCAATTACCCTACCATTCACTGGGAAAACTACTCGAGTACAAACTCCCAGGCCCAGCGCTTCCTGGAATTCATCAACTCAAACACCCTGGATCAGCTGGTAAACTCCCCTACCAGAGGTGAAAACATATTGGACCTGGTCATCACCAACATGGGTGACAGGGGTTCTATACCGGAGGTCAACCCGTCACTGGTTATATCAGACCATAAACTAATCACTCTGGATGTCCACACCCCACCACCACCCCCAACTAAGGAAACCACAGTAAAAAACTTTTCTAAAGCAAACTTCACCTTACTTAAGACAGAGGTGGTAAGTTTCACAGCCCCCACGCTAAAGGATAATGCTGCACAAGATGCAGTAACCTTTACAAATGCACTCTATGAGCACCTACAAGGATGCATGGATCGTTCCATCTCTAGCAAAACCAAGACTCACTCCTCTAAGAGAAGAAAACCAGTTTGGTGGACCCCTGCCATAAACAGGCTATACAACAGAAGGAGGAAACTAGTTCAGAAAAAAAGCAAATCCCAAGAAGGAAAGACATCCCTGATCAGTATCAGTAAGAAACAAATTCCCTCATGAAATCATCCAAGGCTAACTTCGAAAGAAAAATAGCCAAGGATTCAAAAGATAACCACAAAGCCTTCTTTAGCTATGTTAAGAATCTAAGTGGCAACTTGTAGATATGCACTGAACTAGTGCAAAATAGCACAAAATGTACTGAACCTACTGATATTGCCAACATCCTGGCAGATAGATTCAGTGCAAACTTCACCCCCCTCTCACCTCCAAAAGGGCCCAAAACAATAAAGTGTAGTGTCCCAAAAATCACAGATGCACAGGTGAAAACAGTCCTTTCAAAAGCCAAAAACACAGCGTCAATGGGACCAGATGGTGTCCCAGGATGCGTCTTGCACGAACTACAGAACGAACTAACCCCCCACCTAAACACGCTGTTCAACCTCAGCCTCTCCACAGGTTATGTGCCCATAGAATGGCGCACAGCAATAGTTATTCCTCTCCACATAGGAGGGGACACAACTGACCCTGGTAACTATCACCCCATAAGCTTGACTAGCCTGGTCTGCAAGGCTATGGAGCGCATCATCATGAAACTTATTAACAAAGACATTAGGAACCTCCAAATACTTGACCCAACCCAGTTCGACTTTAAGGGCAGATCATGCCTACTAAACCTGGTTGACTTTTTCGAGACAGTCACCAAGGCCATAGACGAGGGAAAGGTGGTTCACACAGCCTACCTTGACCTCACCAAGGCTTTCAACACTATTCCCCACTCGGTTATTACAGAAAAATTCACCAGCCTGAACATAAACCCCTACATCACGAGATGGGTTGCCAACTGGCTTACAGACAGAACTCACAAGGTAAGAATAGCAGGCTCCAGGTCCGACTCTAAACCAGTCACAAGTGGTGTCCCATAAGGTTCGGTCCTGGGACCCCCTACTGTTTGGCATATACTTCTCAGAAGTACAGGCAAACACAGGAGGACTATGGCTAACCAAGTTCACTGATGACTGCAAACTGGGAGCCATAATTGACTCTCCAGCTGACACGGGCATCCTCCAAAAGGGCCTTACTGAGACGGACACCTGGTGTCAAAGTCATGGCCTCAAGCTAAATGCCAAAAAATGCATAGTCATCCCATTTGGGAAAAACAAAACACCCATCAATTATCACATAGGTGGCAGCCCCCTTAATACAGAAGAGGTAATAAGAGATCTGGGGACCCAGGTAGATAGTAATCTCTCCTTTGACAATCATATTGCCAAAGTAGTTAGGAAATCCTTCTATGTGGCCCATCTAATTACTAAAGGGTTCACATCTAGAAATAAAGAGGTTATAGTGCCCCTCTGCTCATCACTCATTAGACCCATCATAGAGTACAATGCCCCATTTGGGATGTACCTCACAAGACACTTCCAACAGCTGGAAAGACCACAAAAGTACCTCACCAAGAGGATTACTGGCCTCAAACATATGCCCTATGCAGCCCAACTGAAAAAAACTCCGGCTGTATTTAATGGCATATCGCTTACTCAGAGGTGATCTCTGTCTGACTTACAAAGCCATGTCCAACTCAGAATTGATGGACATGCTCCACCTAAAGAAATCCAAGTCACTGCAAGCCACGTGCCCTAGTGAGCTAAACCTCACCACAACAATAAATAGAACATGCTGGAGGGATAGATTCCTGTCACAGAGACTCCCCGTGCTTTGGAACAAAATTCCAAACTACATCAGGCAAAGCCCCTCACTAACACTCTTCAAGAGAAATCTTGACGAGTGGATGGGTAACAGAAAATACACCCCTGGGATCACTTCATTGACTTTGCTTGACAGAGGATCAGTTAATTAATCAATGGGGCGGCGAAAGCCAAAACATTCTGGCTAGGCTTATAAATGCCCTCGGGCAGATAGCCTACTACCTACCTATGAACCTATTTTAAGTTTACCTGAAAGTGCTTATGATACTGCTTTTATTCTTTTAATAAAGTGAAGTTGCTTCATACACAGCTACCTGAAAGTGCTTATGATACTGCTTTTATTGTTTTAATAAAGTGAAGTTGCTCCATACACAGTGTGTTAGTACTTGCCTTACTTTTGGATTTACTATTTGGATTTTTTGGAAGTATTTTCAACTGAAGGAGTCCTTTACTCTTTGTTTTTTGGGGTTTTTTTTTGGTGTTTGTGAAGATAGTTAACCCACCGCTATGTTCGCGCAGGATATGGGCATGGCCTCCATGACTGACAGGGTGGCGGGTGGAGATTCAATATGTAAATGTCACGTGACTGACATGGAATGCACAGTAGCCCATGACATCATGCATACATTGCAGTCCTCAAGCAATTCTCCATGGTTAAATTAAGGAAATGTAGAAAAGAATATATATGTAGAACGGATGTATGCATCACACACAACTGAACAAGCTGTTTTCAGATGTATGGGTCATTAAAGTGCAAGCAATCCTCCATGGTTAAATTTAATCAATGTAGACATTAATAAATATGTACAAAGGATGTTAAGAATCACACAGAACAGATCGAGCTGTTTTCCAAAGTCCCTTTCACTGTAGTAATAATCCAAATTAGTAATTATTATTTATTTATTTATTTACTACTACTATTTATTTATTTCAGGAAATATCCACAGCAATATAGACCTGACATGCAAGCATTTGTGACATTATGAATAGAAATGAAAGCAAAATAGCAAGGCATGTTACTTTTGTTTACATTCAGTTCATTCACACTGATTTCACACTGATATAAGTTGAGAGGTTAATTTCTTCAAAGTAATGAACGCAAAATAACCAATGACATTTAATTCTGACAGTGGCAATATTAATAACTTGTAAAAAAACAACTATAGTAGCTGCATCCAGGACATTGAGGCCCCATACTTTCATCAGGCAAGCACCAATTCACTGTTGTAAGGTGTTAAATGGAACTTGTAAGACATTTGCCTGTGCCTTAGGGCATGCAGGTATTGTACGCTAAGGTGCAGGGATACTTTCTGTGTTTCTTTTCTGAAAAAAAAATAGCATTTCACACCTCAGTCTTCAAAGACAAGTTTTCAGCTCTTTGAAATGCAGGTATCTCAGTATTTAAGGACAAGTGTCCTGCTCTTTGAAATGCAGGTTTCTTCCAAACACTACTCACACAAGGACAAAAATTCATTTTATTACCTTTTTTTTGAGGAAGAGTATAACTGCATTCAGTACTTCATTGAGGGTAAGGTTCAGTTACTGTTAGTGGGAATTGCCTGTATGGTTGCAGTGCTCTTCTTGACAGAATTGTAGTCATGTTGTAATGTTTTGCTGCTTATATTTTTATGTTGTTATGTTTTGCTATTTATGACATGGCATTTACTCTTGTTTTGCATGGACAGTAATGAGCTTGCAAGGTAAGGGTTCATTTCTTGACACCTGGTCACTGTACAAGTTTCTGCATTATGTGCAGATGGAGGCACTATACTTTTGAACCCATTTTCACGGTCTGTGTCTATTTAATTATTATTTTTTCAAGTTGGCATTTACTCTTGTTTTACAAGGACATTTTGCAGCTGCGATATTGTACGCCTTGGCCATGCAATGAATATTCATTCCTTCAAAATGACTCATTAGGTGGGTGGTTTACTGATGAGGCCGTGATGCTACGTGTCAGGCGGGGTTTGGGCATGGCTTGCTACTGCGCATCGTGTTGTTTAAGCATCTTCAAAATCACCTTTTTTTTTACTTATTGTGTGAATTTTTAGAAGTGCTGCAGTGGTTACTGTTGTTGCCTCATAGCAAGAGGATCTTTGGTTTGATTTTCAGCTGGGGTTCTTTCTGTGCACAGTCTGCATGTCCTTCCTGCGTTTGCTCTGGGTGCTCTGGTTTCCTCTTATATTGCAAAGACGTGTCTGGAGTGTTTCTCCCCATTTCTCCACTGAAAATGGGCTGTGTCCCAGTTGGACATTCCCGGTAAACAAATTTTAAATAAACTTTTGTTGGCTAGGCTTACTTAGGCCCTTGGGCCGATAGGTTAGTACCTAAGTATGAACCTATGAAATAAAGCAATTGTGGAATGGTTGTGTCACCATATGTCTCAGCACAAGACATCTTGACAAAGAAGTCTTAATAAGGACAGACTTTTAAATATTGCCCTATAAACTTAGAAAGCTACTAGAATAACAGATTTTGAATTATTATACACTTTCCAAAGGAAATGAAGTCTCAAACTCAAATACGTGTCACTATTTAGTTACTTCAATCTTCAGTGATTTGCCAGAAAAAAACTAATTTTTTATGTGGAACAGACTAAAAATATGTAGCAAAAATCTGGACATGCTACATGTTATCAGCTATGACTATGAAGGACCATATGAATGAAGAAGATCGCATCCTGTAGTGATAATGAAGAACACTAGACAGAAACAGTGTCTTGGCAATAGTGGAGAACGCTGAATTGGTTCATATTCATAGACGCCAGTTACAGTTAGTCTAGCATTCTCCATTATAGTCTATCTTGTCATCTGACAGACTTCTCTTCTTAAAATAGCTAGAAAACAACTTGAAATGGGCAGCTAGGTCATGGATAGTGACCACAGTTAGGAGAGTTTATTTGATCCACTGTGTCAAAGCCTCTTCAGCATGTACAGAGTATGGCACCTTTATTAAATTATCACTTAAGACATAAGCGCAGCCACATTAACAGAAAATAAAACATGGATGATGGAGACAAATGGACTCCAGGGAAGTGCAAATCCATAACATCAAGTGGCATGGTTACACAAAGTCCAGTGTTCTCTGTTGTCACCTGCAACTGTTAATGCCACTAAATATGATAAAAGTACAAAGCTTTTCGTTATTGCCAAGCATATTTCTTGGCAGTTCGTGACATTAATTAGAAAGATTCTTAACACTGAATGTGTAACATGCCCTTCAAATGTGGAACAGTGAGAAATATGGACTTTTAAGACTCAAAATGAAGAACATTCATCATAATGAGGTACACTTGAGAGATATGAGTAACAATAATGGATTTTCTACCCATTAATTTTGGCTTTGCCCTTGTTTATTGAGCAAAGATATTGAGAGCTGTGTCTGAGATGATATGCAGCAGCTCCTAGATGTTACACAACTGCCATAACATTCTGAGAGCTACTCAAAAACACTGGTGTGGGCCCATGCTTTCCATTATCACCAATAAAACAAACCATATCAACATTAATCCTATTCCTGCATCATACATTACATATATTCCTGCCTTCCCTTAAACCTCATTCCTCCTGGACATTATTCTGCATGTATTGTTCCCAGAAATTTCATCTATTCCTATGCAATTTGTTTCTTTTCTTCCCATCTCTAGTTCTTTTATTTCTGTTATAATATTGAGTATTTCAATTACAGTTGGTTTAGATTTTGATTTCATTTTTCTAGTAACTGTTTTTTAGCAACCAATAGTATTAAATTTAGTAAGGCCTTATTATGTTTAGGCAACTCAGATCCTATGTCACAGCTCAACAGAATCATTTCCTTAGTTATAGCCTTTTGCTCCCCCATTTCTGACAGAGTACTCTGTATGGAATTTTTAAAATTTGCCAGCTCTTTACACTCCCAAAATACATGTTCCCAGTTTCCTATCTAATTTTCTAATGCATCTCCATTTGCTGTCTAATTCAGGAAAAAAAGATTATCTGAAGTCTACTTGGGCTATACAAATATCTATGCAAACACTTCCAAGCAAAAATCCTAAACTTTCTGGACTTTGTCACATACTTTGGAGCCATACATATGGTCCTCCCATAGTTCCTTTGTAAATTGCCTTTCCAGTATTATTTCCAATATTTTCTTACTTCTGCTAATTGATTCTTATAGTTATTGTTCAATGTTTTATATGCCCAACTAATTATCTTTTTTTAACAGCAACTTCTGTTATAGAGTAAACTTAAATCTCATTACCAGAGCTGGTCTTTTATTTAGCACTCCCTTAATCCTTTGTCTGTGTCTATACTCTGATATTAGTCCCCGATAGGGAATGCAGTCTCTAGCCTTGTGATCCAAACATCTGCTTGGCCTCATCCCACTCTATTACCTTTCACTCTCTCTAGTTACTTGCTCTCAGTAACTTGATTTATTTGCCAGTTTCACTAATAAATTCCACCCCCCTCTTGCCTGTTTTATAAACCCTACTTGCAGTCATCCTTATTAGTAAAACCTCCTTTCTCCAATCCCGTGTTTGCTTAATTCTTAGAATACCTGACATTTTATGAATATAATATTCTGTACAGTTGTTACTTTTCATAAGGATCTGCATCCAAAATCCTACTCTCTCCTTATTTATCAATTGGCCCTACAGAAAGACAGGCAGACACGCACAATTGTAATAGACAATATATACATTAGTTTCTAAAGTGGGTCAATAGTGTGTTGGGCGATATTTCCTGCTTTGAAGCAGAAGCATTTGGTTTGGATGAATAGATGCTTTTCTGAGTTACATACTGAATTTGGAGTAAGTGCTGATATCCCTTAGATTGATGGGGATAGTTTGTCAAAGAGTAGGTACCTGAGAGCAGAATGCATGTACAGTGCTGTGGAGTTTGTTACTAGGGGTAATGAAAGTTGATGTGGGTTGTGAGTGGTGTCTCAGGTTATATGTGGAGGTTCTGTTCATGAAGTTTAGCTGCAAAGGGAAGTAAATGTTTGGAGCTGGGACACTTTGTAGACTTCGGATCCTAACATTAGGTTAGATTTTTTTTTTGTATGGGTAGTCATTTTGGCCTTTTCTAGTAAAATATAGTGATGCTTATGGATGGGTGAGTTTGTAATGAATTGGAAGATGCTGTTGGGGATTTTCTGAAGTGTTGTGATGTTTTTCTTGGAGGTTGATGCAAAAATGGGTTGTTCATATTCTAGCCAGAGAAAGAACTCTTTTGCAATGCTCCCTCTGGCTGGTTTAGACAGAAAAGGGGATATCTTTCTGACCCAGAAAACAAAGAGTTTATTTTGTTCATACTATGTCTGTATGGAAATGGAAGTTTAGACTGATAAGCCATAATCCCATGTAGTTGAAGGAGGAGATTATTTCTTTGGCATGATTGTGTAAGTGAAACGTAGTTAAAGAATTGTGCTTGGTGAATTTTTTTGTAGATTTCCAAATCCATAGTTTTGGTTTTGGAGAAGTTGAGAAATAGTTTATGTGCCATTGGTCGAGCTCATGTAAGGTTGATTGGAGTTGGGTTTGAATGTTTGTGTGAAAATGACTTGATCTGTAAATGACCATGTCATCAGTGTAGATGACTGGGAGATGGGATAGGTCTCAAAGAAGTTTGTTAATGAATATGGAGAAGAAGACGAGGGTCAATAATGGATCCTTGTGGTACCCAAGAATTTTGATATACCAGAAGTAAAGATATCATAGTTTTTAGCATCTATAAATGCAGAAGAAGGTAGGGTAATATACCTACAGCACAGGATAAATATGATGGCAACTTCTGATGTAGAGGACTAAAGCCTACAATTTGACTGATAAGAGTTCCTTGGATGATGCAAGTAATTCTTGCAGTGTCATGTGATCTGTAAGTTTCTGTCCAAAGTTAATCTTTGAGAAACTGTTGTACATGTTTGAAGTATGTTCACTGAAGGAGAAGATTCACACAAATCCCTTAAGATTGTGACTTGATTTGTTTCCATTTGCCCTTTTGTTACAACATTCCCCTCACTCCATTACTCTTATCCTGCATGGTGTTAAAGAACAGTTATTGTGACTGTATGGGAGAAGATGATAACAATGGTCCTACAAGGACCAAGAGCTTGGTCTTGTTTAGTCAGAGGTGTTAACACAACAGAACTAAGTGATGGTTAAGTTTCTGTAGCAGGAGATGGAGTAGAGATGATGAAGGGAAGTTAATCTACTTTACCACTGTGTTTTCACAGTCCTTAACATATATGGTGAATAATAGTGATTCCAGGACTGACTCTGTGGGTCACTCTTGGAAATGATAGTGAACCTAGTTATAGTGTAATGCCATTTAATGTTGTATTGTCTGTTATTCAGACAACTACGGAAACACTGTATACCAGGAGTTGTACTGCATTAGTGGGGACAGGATGACAAAATGGACAGTAGTCCTGTTGTCTCTATCTAGTTGAGTGCCTACATTTTCTGTTAAGTTTATGAGTGCTGTGTCTACTGCATGATGTCATCTGAGGTCATGTTGGTTGTCTAACATGACAGCACTGGTGATGGACAGGTATCTTATGGTTCTTGCATCCCTTCACACAGAAGTAACCAGGCTGCTTAGTTCTGCACCAGTTGCACACAATCTAGTTCTGTGTTTGGTAACTCTATGACAAGAACATTAGAGTAGCTTATATGGGAGGGCACCATGGCATCCAGCACCAAATAAATATTTGCTGATGGTTGTAAAGGACATAAGAATGGTTTAGTCAGCTGTGAATTCTGGAATGTTGGTGGGGAGCTTGTATTAGAGGATGCTATTTTCAAAGGATTGCAGTTTGTAGCAGCATCAGTGACACAACAGGTAGAATACTCAGCTTTGGTGCTGGAAGATCAGAAAGCTCTGGGTTCTATTCCAACTCTAGGTGATTGGACTACTGATACAGCAGTGCAGTATTAGGGCAGCACTGCACTACTGAATGTGTCATTCTTCAGATGAGACATTAAACCAAGATCCCATCCGCTTGAGCTGATGTTACCGCAGGTGGAAGTAAAAGATCCCATGGCACCTACTGTAAAGAGTAGGGGTCCATTATTTATATACAAAAATAACTCTTATTTATAAAATATTTACAATTTTATAAATATTTACAAATGTACAAAAAAAAAAAAAATATATATATATATATATATATATATATATATATATATATATGGGTGTAGGACAGATTCTCAACTGCACTTTCCACCGAATGGTAAATCGGCAGACACACTTGCATGAAAGTGCTGTTCATCGAAGCAGCACGTTCGCGTACGTTTGCGTGTTGTGCCGGTCGCACTATGGTGTGGATAAGGAAAAGTTCCCTTTTCCCCACTGTAGTGCGACCTCGGAGTGAGAATATTAAAGTAAGGGGGATGTGCAAGAGGGCTTGGCCGCCTGCATAAACGTAGATTTAGTGTTTTTTTTTTTTTTTTAGTAACACACTTTAACGAAAGTGCTTTTTCGATAAAAGCGCTTTCGTTAAAGTGTGTTCGGTAATTATGGATTCGGTCTTTTGATCAAAAGTCCTAGATCCATATATATATATATATATATATATATATATATATATATATATATATATATCCATTTACACAATCATACTAAATTTTTATCCCCCACTCCTTTTTCCTTAACTACCATCTGATTTTACTTAATTTTGTTGTTAAAATTCATTTACCATTAAACATAATTTCATTTATTTTTATATTCCATGTAACCCATATAACATAAAATAACTTTTATCTATTCTTTTAACATATTTTTTGCTTCTTTTCCTATAATAGACATATTTAATCATATCTGTGTTTATTTTATCCACTTCTTTTATATCTTCAAAAAAATATTCTTTACATAGCTTTCCCCATAACCTTTTTACTCTCGCATTTCAAAAGCACATGTTCCGTAGTTTCTTCTTGGCAATGTAAACATATTTTATCAATTTTTCTTCTTATATGGCATATTTCCTTTTACTGGCAATTTATCTATTACCACTCTCCACAAAACATCTTGCCATTCTACTTTCTGATAACATCATTTGCTTCCTATTTTTATAGCTTTAGTTTTTTCATCTGTTAGATTTTCCCATGGTTTTACATAGTAATGTCTTATCATTCTATTCTTATACCATACTTTCTTTCTTTTTCTGTATCATCAGTTTTTATTTTCTACAAAAATATTTTTTTTGGTAATATTTTATTTCATGGTTTATATACTTGTTTTCTCTTTTACTCCTGTTACCATGCCCCAAAATTTATCATATTTATATTTATACAGTTTTACTACTACTCACTTATCTTTTTCATGTATCCACTTTAATACTTTGTATAAATTTAATGAGACTGGTTAGGCTTATAGGTCTATAGTTCCCAGGGTCAGTTAATGGGCCCCCTTTGTGCAAGGGGATTACTGTAGCTGTTCTCCACTCTGCTGGAACATAGCCAGTTCTCATGCTATGGTTTAAGGAGAATGCCAAGTGGTTCAGCTAGGTCTTGTTTTTGATTGCTAAGTAAGCAGCTTGGGATGTTGCCTGGTCCCACTGAGGCCGTGTTTTTGGCCTTGGAGAGTGCAGATATGACCTGCTCTCTAGAGATACTAGGGAGGGACTAGTGTCAGAAATAGTTTGGGTTATAGCTGGTGGGGACAGGGGGTGAAGTTCGTGCCATATCTGTCAGATACCAGGCTGGCAATTTCCTCAGGTACTGTATGAGTGGTACCAGTCACAACTAGTTTGGCACAAAGCTGGGCATTCCCTTGTAGATTTCTGAAGTAGCTAAAGAATGCTTTATGGTTATCTTTAGCTAGGGATGCTATTTTAATTTAGTAATTAGCTTTAAAGGCTTTTACAATATATCTAATTTGCTTGTTCAAGATGTGGAGGGATGCTTTTCTCTTCTGAGTCTGTTCCATTTTGCTCCTAGACATCAGTTTCTTCTTGTTAGGTAACGTATTTATACTTGAGGTACACCAGGGTGGCTATTTATTTTGGGGGGGGGGCCTGGTTTTGATCTGGTCAGGTACTGTCGAGTCTAAACAGATATTCAGCTGTTTATACAGGGCATTTGTGTACACCTCTGTGTAGGAGTCATTGTTGGCTGTGTTTGCAGGGGTTTTTAAACTTTTTACACTATCAGAAAAATAACGTGGCAACCTTCTGATAAGTACAGTCTTTTATTATTAAATTGATGAAGCGCTTTTCGTTCAATACAATACTTTGAACTTCTTCGGATCGAATATTTTTCTGGGAGTTTATTACGTTTTCTTTTTTGAGTTTGTATTTTTACACTATCATTCAGTATGCTTTAGTTACTGAGTGATAGTGTAAAAAGTTTAAAAAACCCCTGCAAACACAGCCAACAATGACTCCTACACAGAGGTGTACACAAATGCCCTGTATAAAGAGCTGACTCAGTAGGCTATAGTTGACTGCGGTGGTGGTGCTGTGGTAGCATCGCCTCACAGTAAGACGTTGTCCTGTTTGATTCTCAGCTAGAGCATCTTCTGTGTGGAGGCATGCGTGAATGGGCATACCTTCGTTGAAGGTTGTGCGTCAGAGCTGGCAACTCGGCACGTAAAAATCTACTGCCAATCATTAGCGGACCGGAGTTCCGCTGTGGTGACCCCTAACCGGGAAAAGCCGAAAGACACAACAACTCAGTAGGCTATAGTTAGCCTTGGAAAATTTGTTTTAGTTTTATTGCTCCTGAAGGTATGTTAAGTCCAATGGTTACTTTGAGCAAGACTAATTTATGGTCTGACCTTACCAAGAAAGCTACCACATGGGGGGGGGGGTGCAGTGATCCCCCCATGTTGATGAGTACTAAGTCTAGGACATTTGAACCCCTTGTGGGGGTGCGGACTATCTGTTCCAGTGCATTTGTATTGACAAAGTCCAAGATGCTCTGAGCAATCATGTTTGTACTTGTGTATATTGCCCATTTGATGGAAGGATAGTTGAAATCTCCCATGACCAAGGTGTTTGGCTGTATGGTGAGTGACTCCACTAGGTCCAGGTAGGTGGTATGTTTCTCATGGTTCATGGTGGGGGACCTATAGCTAACAATGATGTGGTACCTGTGGAAGGCATTGTAGCCTTGCACTGCCGGGGTGCTTTCCGGAGCCCTGAACCATGTCTCTGTGACTGCAAAGACATCAGCATTCTCCAGGCGGAGGAGTGGTTCCAGGGTGTGGAGTTTCCTGTTTAGGCTCCTACATAGGTGCCAGAAGCTGTTGAAGACTGGGAGGGGGGGTGACAGGGGCACTTAGTGATCTATAAAGGGCAATTTTTTATAACTATTTACTACCACAACATAGGTTCACTTGGAGGACATTTTAAGCTTAGCCAATTCCCTTTTGGTGCTTGAATTAACATTTTCTGATTGGTCTTGCCTATCACATGGCTGGTAATTGTATATTAGCCCTAGTGAGAATAACTGTGATCATACCATACATAATTTGAGGGGACCCATGTAAGGGATGCAGCATTTAGGAACTGCCTCTATCCATAAGTGGCATGAGGGGCAATTCTGAAGTACATTTTCTACTACCCATCCTTAGATCTAAGTTGCATTTGAATATGGACGGATGAGCTTTGTTTTATTTTTATGGATAGTCTGTTCTGGAACAGTGGTAGCCTCTGTGATATATATCCATCTCTCCACAACATTCAGTTTAGATAACTGGACTGAGTATTTCTGATGCCATTTGACTTGCTGATGTTCAGTAGGCCCATCTGTATTAGGTCAGAGGATGCCTTGTATGCCAGACATGTCACCTCTAAGCACTCTATAGGATACTAAGTATAGTAATAAATCTGAGGTGTTCCATGCAAGACCTATTGTTTAGGACTTGTATCCTTTTAGTAAGGTATCTCTGAAGGTATTCCAGTTGTTGCATGGGGCTGGACAGATGCATGCCAAAGTGGGCATTATACAAAATGATTAACCTAATGAGAGCTTTGTAAAGGGGGATAACAACATTTCTGGATCTAGTCACAATCAATTTGTTTATAAGCTGTGCAATATAGAAAAGCTTTCTTATAACTCTGGGCACATGTCGGTCAAAAGTTAGGTCACTGTACACACAAGTTCCCAAATGCTAAACAATTTTGTCAGTTCTCAGAGGGCATTGTCATGATTTTGACACAGCTATTATATGGGACAAACCTTCCTGCATGATTATTAAGTCATTTGGGGATTCAATAACTGCTTCTAGCTTGCAGCCACCCAAACTTAGCTGGCCAAACCCCTTTGGTATTTCTTTTTATTTTTGAGATGTATATGCCAAACAGAAAAAGTCTCAGCACCAAACCCTGGGGGACTCCATTGGTGACTGGTCTCTTCCCCTATTTTGATATCCTGCATCCTGTGAGCATGTTGTCAAGCCAGCTAGTGATGCAAGTGTTTACTCCTACATTATTCATCTTTTGTACTACACCTGAGTAGAGGATTGTGTCAAAAGGCTTGGCCAGGTCAAGGTAATGTGGTGTGAAGTCTTTTACCTTCATCCATTGCTTTGGTAACAAGAGTAAAGCTTAAAATTTGCCCATGGTTTTGAGCCTTTCACACTTTCCTCTGGGCTATTTTCAAAACATTTTTAGGGCCATGTATGCATTCTTTGGTTCACCTTCCTGATTGTATTAAATTATATTCCTTGTATAATACAGCACCAGTTGTCAGAATGTGTTTTAAATTTGCAGTTTTGAACAGTCTTCTAGTAAGCAATGAAACAAAATGTATGAACCAATAATTACAAAACTACCCATTTCAGAAAATTTCAACCATAAAAGGCCACTCAAGCTTCTGTCATTACAATCCACCAATATCAGTAAATATACAAAATCTCTGCAGAAGTAAGTCATCTAAATAATTCCACATTAAATGGATCTCTAACTAATGAAGAGGTTGTTGCTAGGAAACAACTTTATATTTCATTGTTTCATCTACAAAGAGGCTGATGCCCTTAAAGAATAAATTGCCTATGTTACATTAAAAAAATAAGCTAGTAATATTGCAATAGGGAATGGATGGGAAACTGATGACAGGTTCATAGTTACTAGGTAACTCCTCCAAAGGAGGGCATTCACAGGACTGCAGCATCCACTCCCTTTAAATTACAACACAGTACAGTATCAGCATTCCATCTACATACTCTGGGAGTAGAACCCATAGCCTTCTGCATCAAAAGTAAGGCTACTACCTGTTGTACTACTAACAATGAGAACAGACTTGGAATAAGCAGCACTAATCTTCTCTTCCCCTGAAGCTCTCAGCTGCTTGAAATAGTTTTTATTTAACATTCATTTACCAGGAAAGTCTGACTTGGAACAAAGCCAATTTTCAGCAGAGGCCCAGGAAGAAATGCTCCAGATACATGTCTTTGTAAGATGGAAAAAAGAGCAAACCCACAAGAACGACATACAGACTCCACACAGAAGGCACCCCACCCAAGAATCAAACCGAAGAATCTCTGGCTGTGATGCAACAACACTACCACTGCACTATCTGCTTGAAACAACTAAATCTCTCAATTTCACAGCAGAAGAAATCTGGAAAAAGCCAAAATTTATTTGGGGGGGAGTCCAAGGCCCAAAACCAGGGACACATTTTAAATATCGCTTGTATAACCTTAGAAAGTTGCCAAAATAGTGTTACCAAAAAAGATAGGAAGACTGAAACTTAAAGGGCTAGCATTATTTAGTGAATTCCATTATCACTGATTTGCCACAAAACCACAACGTTTAAGAGGAGTAGACCAAAGTATGAGCCAAATATTCTGTGAAAACACACACACGCGCACACACCAGCTTCAGTATATACACACACACACACACACACACACACACACACACACACACACACACACACACACACACACACACACACACACACACACACACCAGCTTCAGTAAACTATAAATGGAGCATCAGCTATATAAACTATAAACGGAGCATCAGCTATATAAACTATAAACGGAGCACCAGCTATATAAACTATAAACGGAGCGGAGCACCAGCTATATTATTTGTTTATTTATTTATTTATTTACATTTGGTTACCGGGAAAGTCCAACTGGGTGAAGTACTCCTCAGCACTATTAGTACCGGAGAATTTTAACGCAATAGAATTAAGCATGGGTATATAGCAAAACACATTTAAAAAAGATAATATACTGCAAAATAAGCTCCACACACCATAATGTACATTATAGATTAGTACAGTGAATAATAATGTATATTTTGCTAAGCATGATCAACACAGATTCATCAAACTGTCCTAACAGTGCAGAATGACTAGAGCTTCCAGCAATAAAAATAGTACTTCAGTCAGATTTAAACAACTATTACCAGCAGCAAAAACCATTAGGAATCCAACCAGCTTTCATATTTATACAGTTGCAAAGTTACGAAGGCACAACCAGCAATACATGTGTTGTGTTTGTCCTACACCAGCTGTCAGTAGTAAAACAGAGACACCACAACAAATGTTTTCATATAAAATATAAGCAGTCCACGCATAACATTTGAAAGCTGTAGTTACAAAACATAAGAATAAACCTTACTAGAAAAGTGCACTACTGGACATTCAAACAAACAGCCAATATTAGTCTAAGAGCAATTTAAAAATGGTGCCACTTCTCATAGGAATATTTATTAGTTACAGTAGAATGTAAAGGGTAAGGTCAAAAAATGGGTGGGACAACCTACAACAACATAGAATAAGGGCTGAGCCAAGTACAAGTACACAGCCAAAAACAATCAGTCAGTTACAGCAGCTACTCAGGTACAGCAGAGTTTAATCCTTTAAATTAAATTGTACTTGTATGCTACTAAGCAATGCTTGTAACTCTGTCACATAAAAGGATGAAAGGGGGGAGGGTCCAGTAGTGTATACTTTCTAAGTAAAGTCATACAAAAAGAATTGCCACAAAGTCCAACATACACTATAGTAAATTGCCTTTAAAGGGGTTCGCGATCTCAAAGGTAAGTGAGTAGTGGATTGCAGACCACAGAATGTTAAATGGAATGTCAGCTGATGATTTTTTCTTTTACAGGGAATAAAAAAGCACACTACTGGACACTCAAACAAACAGCCGATATCAGTCTAAGAGTAATTTAAAAATATATTTAATATGTTTTATTTTTATATAAAAATATAAAATATATAAACTATAATAAATGGAGCACCAGCTATATAAAGTATAAATGGAGCACCATCATCATTAAGCTTACCGTAAGGTTGAGTCCAGCAGCAGCCTTCATAAACGGTGCAGCAATGATGTGATCAGGCAAGCAACATCCTTCCTTCATAAACGCAGGACCAGCAGCAATGATGATCAGGCAGGAGGAATTTATTTAAATTCACATTAGCGTGCGTTACAGGTTGTGTTTGGTCTTGCAGCTGTAAAACTGTGGTTGCGCTCCCTCCCCCTCGCCCTATGGTTCCGGCGCCTATGGGCTCCTAGCATTAAGCAGCATAACCATAAGTTTATCACGAGTGGATTTTGTTATGTTGCAAATTTTATTTTTTTGACATTGCCTAAAAAAGGTACAATGGGGGAGGCAAGAGTCTTTGCCAGTATCCGAAAGCCATGAGGTGACAGGTGCAGACCATCTATAGTAAAGCAGCGTGATATGTCGACCATGTCCTCCCAGGCTAATAGATACTGGATCCTCCTAGATTGACACCAGAAGCTAAGCCAATTGTTGACGTCTATCTTTTTTTTGTCTATATGGCATCATCCTGGGTGAAGGTAGAATGCTGGTTAGGGCTAGGGTCGTACCTGCCTGGGACACATAATCTGAGAGTTCAGTCATGTCTCTCTTCATATAGTCCAGAGAAGTACGTCAAGCCATTCTCCCCAACATGAACTATGACAGAGTTCTAAAGGACTTGTTGTTGAGCAACTTGAGTGCGTGCATCATCCTCAAAAATTAGTTCTTCCAGGTATCTTAGTCCATCACTGTGGGGAATGCTTGAATCCTCAAAAATTAGTTCTTCCAGGTATCTTAGTCCATCACTGTGGGGAATGCTTGAGAACAAATCTACAACGTCAGTTGTTAGGAAACATAAATTCTCATTGTATAGATCATGATTCAATGTCCTTAGAAGATTCCCAAGAATCTCTCAAAATGTTGGTTCTCTTAAGCCACAGTTTCTTAAGCTTAACATCCACGAATTTAGCTAGCGGTAAAGTTTTGGAACCCTCAGCCGGAATTACTGGCCTCAAAGGGGGATCCATTCAATTCTTATGTATTTTGGGGATTCCAAAAATAGTAGGAATTTTAGGTTTGTCCACTTTTAAATATTCATATGTCTTCCTATCTAACAATCCATCTAAAAATAAACTTTCTAAGGCCATATCTATCCTTCTGTAACTAATATTTATTTCATTTTTTGAAACTGAGAAGTATTTGTTAGGGTCTCCTAAGATTTAATTCATTTTCCCCTCATAATCAAAGCTGTTCATTAATACTATTCCCCCACCTTTGTCCGGTTTCATAATTCTTAAGCCTGAATCCCCTTTTAATTCATCAAGGACGCTGCTTTCAGCCTGGCTTAAGTTCCTTGTATAGTGTACTTTCCCATACTTCTTTCTTATTTCATTCTCGAGTATATTCTCTAGATTTTTTATCTGGGGGTGCAGTGGGGGATTGTATGTACTTCTTTTTACCAGATCTCCTGGTTCATAAATTTTATTCTGATCAAATATAACCTGGAAGTTAATTTTCCTAGTAAAGGTTTTACCATCCATAATTGTTTTGGTTAAATCTCCCCTTCTACTAGGAATGAACTTGGTTCCCTTTGATAAGAGACTAAAATGTTCTTTGGTTAAGGAAATATGACTGAAATTGTATATACTAAAATCTTCTAAAGTGTATCTATAGGGGTTCATTTCGTTTTGCAGAATAGAATTGTTTTCCAAGTCGGGGAGGTTGGTTCTGAGTTGGCCTAGTATCTCCCCCTCCCTCTTTTTGCTCCCCCCCTGAAAATGTGTGTACCTATATTGTTGTTCATAACCCTCCCTATTCCTTAGTCTGTCAGACCTACACAAGGGGGGTATTCGAAGACATCATCTAAGTCTGTAACCTGCTCACTAACTACTGCATTATCCTGGTTATCATCATCTGTTGTTCCTTCCATATTGTTGTTACCCCATGTCCTTCTCTTCTTCTTTGGGTTCGGGTAACTTACCTTATTTTTATACTCATTAAGGTCCCTTTCTAGCTATTTTATTTTTCTCTTAACTAAGTTATTGCAATCATTACTTGTGTCAATAAAAATATTGTCATATTTCATTCTTTCTTCAGGAATTGTAAAAATCAAGTCATTTTAATGCATTCATTTAAAATATCAGTCTCTTTTTAAACAGTTCAGCTTTAATCCTAACATTTTCTTCAATCATACATCTTAATATATCTAGCCCACATCTGCTAAAAACTTCTAAAAGGTCTTTGTGAAATATACTTCCCTCAATCACATTGTTAGGGTATTTAAATACCCTTAGCCCCTTTGGGACTATTCCTTCACTTATACATTCATTTAAATAACTATTTTCAATATCCAAACTTTTGTATTTGTATAACAATTTTTGCAGTCTATAAAGTTTGGTTTTGTAAGAGTCAATAACTGGTGAATCAACAGGGGAATCACCCTGGAAGGCAAGGATTTTAATAATTGTGACTCCTTTGGGGTTGTATATTTAGCGAAATGTCAAACCTGTGAAGCATTCTATATAGGGAAGACAGAGCGCAAGCTCAGGAGAAGGGTATACGAACATATGTATGACCTAGAAACAAACAAACAGACTAATGCATTGTACAAACACAAACAAAGTTGTGAAAATGCACACTATACATTTTTTTTTATAGAAAGGGTGGAAAAGAGTGGCAGAGGGAGGTTTATGGGAGGAATGTTTGGAGTACAGAGAATTATGGTGGCAGATAAGTTTGGAGGCCAATAAGCCACCGGGTCTCAATGAACATATCTCCGTAGCCACATTATTAAAATTGAGAGCAGCAAAACTGTGATATGCATTTGCACTTTATGTGAATTTTATCACGTTTTTACCCATGTTTTCCAATAGTTACAGTAGGTCTTTAAGCTTTTTTGTATTTGTATTTTTATTAAAACGTTGGGTTTGTAATATGTTATGAACACAAGTGTTACACTCATTTATCAAAGGTATTGAACTTATTTTTCCCTTATATTTTCCTGTTTTTAACATTCTTTTAACTGAGTGAGGCTATACAATTTGCCTTTGGTTTACAGTGCAATTTTCATAATACCTGTAATTTCATGATTCATCCACTAGATGGAGGATCAAGTTAATTTAAAGCAAATATTCACATTGGTAATTTTAACCAATGAGTCCTACTAAATGTGTTTCTAATAGTATTTTAACTTTATAATTTATTCTTTGTAGTCAAGTGTTTTAAGGATTTTTATTTAAAACATTTTTATTTCTACATATTTATTCATCAAACATTGTAACATTAAATGTGTTTTAATTGTGGCAACACAGAGAGATGCAACAAGAAAAGTTTTGGGTTTTAAACTAAATTAACCTTTCAATTAATTCATTAACCTAATCGATGTAATTAAGTGAATGGCATAAAAGCACTAGTAGTTTGAACAGCCCACATCTGAGGAAGTGATTTTTAAAACGAAAACGTATGGTGGAGCGTTAATGTGCTGTGTTTCTGTGGAATAAAGTGAACTGAAGTGTGCTGAGCCATCTGTGGGTTTTTTTCACAATTTTCTAAGCTTGCCCTGCTCAGGGCTTTATTCTTTTGCCTGAAAAGCTGCTTCTTTTCATAAATATCTTGCGATCATTATTATTCAGTACCATCAGTCTCCAGTTTTAATTCTCTTCTATCTTCCTTCTTCCATATGAATTTAAGTATTCCATTCCACTACGTAATTCTGTATACATTAAACCATCATTTAACTATTTATTCAAAATCTTTATAAAATATATACTTTTTTTGCCAGTCCCTTAAATGTTTATACATTTCATACCCTACTCCACCTGAGCCTGCAGCCAAATCTATACATACTTATCCTAATATTTCACCTAGCTCATCTGAAGAAATTTCATTTTACAGCTGTGGATTCTCTTTTTCTGTTAACTTTTTTAATCTCCAGGTTTACTTTCTTTTATTCTTGTAATATTTTACTACACTATTCATATTTTTCCTGAGTTCCTTCTATTTGTCCTTTTACATTTTTTATTTCTCTTATTACACTACCATCTTCCTTTACTCAATACTTCTTCTATTTTTCCTTGTAAAATTATATTTGCTTATACAACATTTTTTGTATTTTTTCTTGATTTCTTTCATATAATTATTTTTCTTTGTCAAAGTACTTTCTATCAGTATGTTCTATATCTTCCAATGCATTGTTATAGTTTCTTTTGTATTTTGTTTTCTCTACTTTTTTCACATCATATTGCCACTGTGAAAAAAAACATTTTTTATATTTTCCTTCAATATCATCCACTATTCAGAACAATTTCTATCTTCTTCTTTCGGCTTTTCCTGGTTAGGAGTTAACACAGTGGATCACCTATCTGCTCATGGTTGGCAGTGGAGTTTTACAGTGTCAAGTTGCCAGCCCGGTGCCCAATCTTCCACAGAAGGCACACACACACGCACTCACGCCTAGGGCCAATTTGGAGTGTCCAATCCACCTACAGCATGTCTTTGGGATGTGGGAGGAAACCCACGGGACCACAGAGAGGACATGCAGACTCCACACAGAAGGCACCCCAGCCAAGGATTGAACCAGAGAACCTCTTGCTGTGAGGCGGCAACGCTAACTGCTGCACCACCGCAGCCACCCATTCAGACCACTTTCTATAATGTTCTCATATTAATATGATCTTTCCGTAACTGTATTATTATCTTTCCTTCTTCATTCCATGCTTTCTCATTTATCCCTTTTATTCCTTTGCCTGTTTGCATATATTCCATGTTTTCTTTTTTTCTCTAGCCATATTGCAAGATGATCAGAGAATCCCGTTTAAACTACCTTCCCTTCTCCTTCACTAAACATACTGATACTAATAAAATAATCTGCTTCAGTTCTATACATACCCCTTTTGTAAGTCCATGACATTTTGTCGCACAGTTTTAACTTACCATATCTTATAACTTCTATTTTTCTTATATCATTTCCTTTCTTTTTATGCTTTCTTCTTAAATCACAAAGTCTCCTGTTATTATAGTATTCATATTTATCACTACATAGTCTAAAATCTGATAAAACAAGCTTTCTTTACCATTAGTATAAGTATATAATGTTATAATTCTACATCTTGCTCTTTACATTCTAATCTATAATGGTTAATCTTCCATTTTTGCCTAATTTACATCTAATATCTTTACAGAATTTCTACAGAATATGGCTATTTCAAAGCATCTCTTATTTCCCAAATTCCAGATTATCTTTCTTTCCCATAGTTTTTCGCTTTTTAATCTTTCATTTGTTAAAATATTGTGACTTCTAATATAATTACATCTACATCAAATGTATTACAGCACTTCACATTTCCCATTTTTCTTATTATTTTCTTAATACTGTTCATATTTACAGAAAGCACTCGCCAATTTGCATTTTCATTTTTCCTTAGATTCATGGTTTCATAAGTTCATTGCTAATTACTGTGCAATCCTTCTTAATAGGCCATTCTAAGCCTTACCAATTTCCTTCCCAAAGGTGGGAATCAAACACTGTACCTTGTGTCTGTGAGTCAAACACCTTAACCATTATACCAAGCCCCAATCTTTTGTTTTTCATCCATTTTCTTTCTTTCTTTTGTACATAATCGTTTACATTTTCTTTTTCTTTTACCCTTTTTCCAATAGAATTCTTTTTTCTCTTTTACTACCTCCCATCTTTTTCATCGCTTATTTCAGAACCTTCTTCTGTGTCCTCTAATATTTTTCACATCTAATTTTTCTTCCATTTCTACTACTTCAAAAATGTCTTCTCTTTGTTCATTTTCGTTTGCTTTTTCTTTTCTTTTTTCCTTACTCTTATTTTCATTTTGCAATCTATCCATAAATGTTCAATTCACATTTCCCCACAAATATAAGATTTTCTTTTGTTACAGTTACTGATGTCTTTCTTTGTCCAAAAAAAAAAAACACATTTGGGTTGTTTCCAGTATTTTACAATACCCATATTCCCCTCCACATTTATCATGCTTGGTATATGAATATTTTTTTCACTTTCTATTTTTAACACAAGTCGCCTCACAGTACGACGTTGTCCTGTTCGATTCTCAGCTAGAGTGTCTTCTGTGTGGAGACATCCGTGAATGGGCGTACCTTCGTTGAAGGTTGTGCGCCAGGGCTGGCAACTCGGTACGTAAAAATCTACTGCCAATCATTAGCGGACCGGAGTTACGCTGTGGCAACCCCTAACCGGGAAAAGCCAAAAGACACAACAACATTACAATCCCAGCCACCAGTCCATAAACCCACTTTGTCATAAACTTCTACAGTGTCCAGTACCTCTACATAAAAAGCCTTTCAAAGTCTCTCCTTCTACCTCTGTTTGAAATTGTACATGACTCTTCTTTTTTGTATCCATTAAATATTTATTACATAAAGATTCCATTGGTTACAGTCTTTCATTTTTCATATTCTCCAAAAAAATTTTCCATTGAAAAGACATCTCAAATATAATGTCAGAAAATGTCACTCTGTTAATAAAAATAAATGCTCTTACTGCATGTGCTTTTGCACCTAAAGGAGCTATAAAGTTATCCCACACTTCATACCTGTCCATTTCTTTGTCCTCTTTACTTTGAATCCTTACCACATACTTCTGTTTTTTCATTTTCTTTTGCCTGTTTTACTTTCTTCTTTTCCATCTCACCACTATTCTTCAGAATTGTCTTTGCATTCTCATTTTGTACTTTCCTTATAATGTCTCCCCCAGGAAAAAAAAAACTCCTTCATTTTCTAGCTCACTCTACACCACCATTTCTTTAAGTAAATCATCCTGCAACCCTCTTGACTGGAGGATGTAATTATACATCCATCATTTGCTGACTCATCTCCATCAAACAGGTTTCTTTGTGTAACATTTCCTTAGAATCATGTGCACATTCTCTGATCTCAAAGCTTGTTTTCTCCTTCATTTCTTTCACCAGTCCATCATTTCCTACTATCTGCACCTGCCTCCTTGTTTCTCCTGGCCACCTCTGTGCCTATAATGGAAATAGGAAATGCCCCTGCAAAATGGGTCCCACTCACAACAATGATGAGTGGGGAGAGTTCTCTGATACACTTGCCAATTTCCCCTAGTAGTATAAATACCACATTGGGTCTCCCCTGAAAGGAGGTCAGTAGCCTGATGGGACTAACCTGGTCAACAAAGGATAAATAACTAAGGGTTAGTTGTATTCCTTTTGAGAAGATGTAAGGGGAGATTATGCTGTCTTTCTCTTACCTGGTAATTTAGTCTTCCACAGTGTCTAACAGCATTATTATATTTATATATGAGTGCACAAAATAGTCAGAGGATCTCAGTCATCCTGAGTTTTTGATGATGCCTCCATTCCTGGTCTCTTTGAAACATGGGCAGTTTTGTGTTGGCTTTACCCAGAGTTGGTGCATTTTTTTAGTCTTTTTTTCCTGGGAAGAGCAATGGAATGGAGGATACTGAGGAATGTTTTGGTGAAGCTTATACAGTTCTAATCATGTTTAAAAGTCTGCAGCTTTGTTCCTTAGGTATCTGCCATTCAGATGGATTCATGTTATACCTTTTCATCATGTTCAGTTAGTGGTCATAAGAGTGAGGTCAACACAGTACTTTCTGGTCCTGGTTAGACTGATGCCATCATCGTTTAATACTAGAGTTTGCTGTAAGACGATATGTGTAAATTATGCCCCTCCTCATAAGCTGGTGAGACTATCCAAGCACATGGGATCACTATAAACTAAAATACCTAGGAATATGGGTCTCTAGAAAGCCAGAAGATCACCAAAGGAAAACTGGAATGAGTTAAACAAAAAGGTGATGAAAACGGTACAGAGATGGAGAGTAATTCCAGCAGATCTAGATCAAAGCATACAGGTGATTAAAATAGTTACTGTTCCACTGTTTTTTAACTTAGGGCAGGCATTCACATTTGACCAAGGGGAGGTCCACTGGGTGACATCACAGAAATATGTGATGAGGTATATCTGAAATGAGAAAATACCTAGTATAGACTGCAAAGAAATAAGTCTATCAGAAGAAAGGGCATGGCAGTCCTGCATCTTAAGGAATATTTAAGAGCTACCCAAGTAAGATTGATAAATTATTTCCAGAAAAAAAAGAATATAATGCCAGATGGAAACAATGGTGATGGTACAAGAAGATAATGGAACGAAATAAGAAATTTAAATTATGGTCACAAGGTAATAAAGACTTGAGAATGATATACAATAGTATGAGAAGTCTAACGAGATGGAAAGAGTCCGTAGGGGGGAACCTGAATTATGGCCAGTTAGGCTGGGATGACAGAAGTTAGCAATTGACACAACCCCAATAAAAAAGAGGAAAAGAAGTATACTACTGGAAAGAAATAAGGAAGGGAGAAAGATTAGTTGGCAAGAATTTGAACAGGAGTATAGCCCCACTCAAAGGAAAGTCATAAACTATTTATTTAATTGTTGCTTTTGTTTACTGGGAAAGTCCATCTAGGCACAGGATCTATTTTCAACAGAGGCCCAGGGAGAATGGCTTCTAGGGTACAAACAACAGTAATAAACAAGCTAAGATATCAAAGACAATGATATGCAATAGTCTTTAGAACATTTTCCAAAAGAGGGAGAACTGCATTTCATATTTGATAAAATATGCAGACATCCATATTGCTGCTATTTTCAACAGAAAGTAAAATGTCTTAAAAGTGGTGTAGCAGTGAAAAGGCTAGATTTGAGAAGTAGAAGACAGGGTAGTTGAGCATGAAGGATTATAACAAAAGGGAGGAAAGAGAGTAAGTTAGAGTACAGGTAGGAGAAAGGCCATGGAGGGAGATGAGCAGGGATGAGGTTGAAGAGAAGTGATGTGCTAATCTGGTATAATAATATGGGGGGCTGTTTGCAATTTTGAAAAAGCATGAGAATTAAATGGAAGCGAGAAACATAAAAAGACCAGAATTATTAAAATTATTAATAACAGCAAGAACAAAAAAGGCTAATACCAACAGGTTAACAAGCAGACTTTATAAAACAGTACTAATGAGTGAAATAATAACAGGAAACAAGCTAATAAGAAAATGTCAAGAGGTAATGGATACAGAAATATGAAAACTGTGACAACAAATCCATATACCCCCAACAATAACAACCAAATCCTGGGAATTCAGAATATTTGCATGGAAATGTCTGCATATGTATTTTTATACCCCCAAAAAGGATTACTAAAATGTTCCTTGGAGTAAATCAAAAGTGCTGGAGATGTGGACTAGAAAATATGGGGGGGGGGGCTGGCAACATACTTTTTGGAAGTACGATAACTTACAAATATTCCATAGAAAGTTATAAAAACTGATTGGAAAATAGTGGAAGTGAAATGACAGGAAATGGATTTTTACTGGAATTGGGCAGGCCATCTGCAGAAGAATAAAAATGCAAGGGCTATAATAACATTGCTAGCAATAACAGCTAAAAAACAGCAACAAGGAAGTTGAAAATAGTACAAGAACCAACAACAGCAGAGGTTATAAGATGAATGAATGACATGAAAGAAATGGAGCTGAGATCAGAAGGAGGAGAGATAAATAAGATACATGGAAGAAAGTTGAAGTATTGGGATCAATCTCAAGAACAAAAGATTAGGAGTCTAAATGGAAGGAAAATAAGAATAAAGAAGAGGAAGGAGTTTAAAAAATGGGAACTATGTTGTCATCCAAAAGAAAATGAAGTTGTGGTATATGAAAGATGTTGGGTTGGACCCATTGTAAAAAATAAGATATACTTTAAAGGAAGAATAATGTTACAGTGCTATAATGTGAGAAATTAAGGGTCAACAACCAACAGGAACTAAAAGGTGCACCATGCATGGGGACTGCAGTAACTGATGTAAAAACAAAACAACAAATAAAGCAGGTTTTGACAGACAATATTTCTGTGGGATCTCTGGTTATTTCCTTGTCATGGGCTTTTTAAGGCTGGCAACAACCCTTTCCTTCCTATTACCCTTAAAGAACTGGTCTGACTTTCTAAGCTTCTTTGTTTTAGTCACATAAAATTGTGGTTGTTCATAAACATCAAAAGAGTTTTTTTTCTGAGGCTTAGAAGAAAACACATATGGGTGAATGGTCTGCTTAAAAAAAAAGATATCTCAGCAGTCAGCACCTTTGGCATAAAAGAGGGCTTATAGTCTGAAAGGTGTACCCCATGTTGCTGAAAGATTAGGAGTGGTTATAAAAATGAGTGTTTAAGGTTTTGAGGTCCCTCTGGATGAAGCCATAACAAGCAAGACCAATGTCTCTCAGGATAAACACTTTAGGGGTGTTGTAGCAGCTGGTTCAAAGGGACCAAGGTTAGTTTTTCTTGTAACATCGCTGGGATCCCATTGTTGAGATATTTCTTTTCTCTGTGATCGAATGTGCAAAGCCCCTTTCAAAAATTCTTTCACTGGTAATCGTGAGTACATATTGTGGGGTCCATATTAACTTGTTACTTATTAAATAAGCATTCTCATCAGAGAGGTAGAGTTGTGTTGTGTAGGTTGTGTAAGCATACACATCTTAACAGGAGAGTTCCTTATATTCCTGGGATGAGTATGCTTGTCACTGTCTTTACACTAT
The DNA here is from genome assembly GCF_019279795.1 of Protopterus annectens. Taxonomy (NCBI): domain Eukaryota; kingdom Metazoa; phylum Chordata; order Ceratodontiformes; family Protopteridae; genus Protopterus; species Protopterus annectens. The sequence continues at coordinate 526,040,020 of NC_056748.1, forward strand.
TATTTCTCAAGTACCTGTATAGATACATAACCTAAAATTAGTGTATATGCTTGCCTTAGTATGTTTTAGAAAAGGGGCAAACTGTACATCAGCACCCTGATTGGAGACCAAACGTTCTCCAGCAGGGTATTAATGTACAGTAATGGGTGAACTGTAAATCAGCACCCTGATTGGAGATCAAACGTTCTCCAGCAGGGTATTAATGTACAGTAATGGGTGAACTGTACATCAGCACCCTGATTGGAGACCAAACGTTCTCCAGCAGGGTATTAATGTACAGTAATGGGTGAACTGTACATCAGCACCCTGATTGGAGACCAAACGTTCTCCAGCAGGGTATTAATGTACAGTAATGGGCGAACTGTACATCAGCACCCTGATTGGAGACCAAACGTTCTCCAGCAGGGTATTAATGTACAGTAATGGGTGAACTGTACATCAGCACCCTGATTGGAGACCAAACGTTCTCCAGCAGGGTATTAATGTACAGTAATGGGTGAACTGTACATCAGCACCCTGATTGGAGAATGAACGTTCTCCAGCAGGGTATTAATGTACAGTAATGGGCGAACTATACATCAGCACCCTGATTGGAGACCAAACGTTCTCCAGCAGGCTATTAATGTACAGTTATGGGCACACTGTACATCAGCACCCTGATTGGAGACCAAACGTTCTCCAGCAGGGTATTAATGTACAGTAATGGGTGAACTGTACATCAGCACCCTGATTGGAGACCAAACGTTCTCCAGCAGGGTATTAATGTACAGTAATGGGTGAACTGTACATCAGCACCCTGATTGGAGAATGAATGTTCTCCAGCAGGGTATTAATGTACAGTAATGGGCACACTGTACATCAGCACCCTGACTGGAGACCAAACGTTCTCCAGCAGGGTATTAATGTACAGTAATGGGTGAACTGTACAGCAGCACCCTGATTGGAGAATGAACGTTCTCCAGCAGGGTATTAATGTACAGTAATGGGCGAACTATACATCAGCACCCTGATTGGAGACCAAACGTTCTCCAGCAGGCTATTAATGTACAGTTATGGGCACACTGTACATCAGCACCCTGATTGGAGAATGAACGTTCTCCAGCAGGGTATTAATGTACAGTAATGGGTGAACTGTACATCAGCACCCTGATTGGAGACCAAACGTTCTCCAGCAGGGTATTAATGTACAAGTAATGGGTGAACTGTACATCAGCACCCTGATTGGAGAATGAACGTTCTCCCACAGGGTATTAATGTACAGTAATGGGTGAACTGTACATCAGCACCCTGATTGGAGACCAAATGTTCTCCAGCAGGGTATTAATGTACAGTAATGGGTGAACTGTACATCAGCACCCTGATTGGAGAATGAATGTTCTCCAGCAGGGTATTAATGTACAGTAATGGGTGAACTGTGCATCAGCACCCTGACTGGAGAATGAACGTTCTCCAGCAGGGTATTAATGTACAGTAATGGGTGAACTGTACATCAGCACCCTGATTGGAGACCAAACGTTCTCCAGGAGGGTATTAATGTATAATAATGGGTGAACTGTACATCAGCACCCTGATTGGAGAATGAACATTCTCCAGCAGGGTATTAATGTACAGTAATGGGTGAACTGTACATCAGCACCCTGATTGGAGAATGAACGTTCTCCAGCAGGGTATTAATGTACAGTAATGGGTGAACTGCACATCAGCACCCTGACTGGAGACCAAACGTTCTCCAGCAGGGTATTAATGTACAAGTAATGGGTGAACTGTACATCAGCACCCTGATTGGAGACCAAACGTTCTCCAGGAGGGTATTAATGTATAATAATGGGTGAACTGTACATCAGCACCCTGATTGCAGAATGAACATTCTCCAGCAGGGTATTAATGTACAGTAATGGGTGAACTGTACATCAGCACCCTGATTGGAGAATGAACGTTCTCCAGCAGGGTATTAATGTACAGTAATGGGTGAACTGTACATCAGCACCCTGACTGGAGACCAAACGTTCTCCAGCAGGGTATTAATGTACAGTAATGGGTGAACTGTACATCAGCACCCTGATTGGAGAATGAACGTTCTCCAGCAGGGTATTAATGTACAGTAATGGGTGAACTGTACATCAGCACCCTGACTGGAGACCAAACGTTCTCCAGCAGGGTATTAATGTACAGTAATGGGTGAACTGTACATCAGCACCCTGATTGGAGAATGAATGTTCTCCAGCAGGGTATTAATGTACAGTAATGAGCACACTGTACATCAGCACCCTGATTGGAGACCAAACATTCTCCAGCAGGGTATTAATGTACAAGTAATGGGTGAACTGTACATCAGCACCCTGACTGGAGAATGAACATTCTCCAGCAGGGTATTGATGTACAGTAATGGGTGAACTGTACATCAGCACCCTGATTGGAGACCAAACATTCTCTAGCAGGGTATTAATATACAGTAATGGGTAAACTGTACATCAGCACCTTGATTGCAGACCAAACGTTCTCCAGCAGGGTATTAATGTACAGTAATGGGTGAACTGTACATCAGCACCCTGATTGGAGACCAAACTTTCTCCAGCAGGGTTCTAATGTACAGTAATGGGTGAACTGTACATCAGCACCCTGACTGGAGACCAAACGTTCTCCAGCAGGGTATTAATGTACAGTAATGGGTGAACTGTACATCAGCACCCTGATTGGAGAATGAACGTTCTCCAGCAGGGTATTAATGTACAGTAATGGGCACACTGTACATCAGCACCCTGATTGGAGACCTAACGTTCTCCAGCAGGGTATTAATGTACAGTAATGGGTGAACTGTACATCAGCACCCTGATTGGAGAATGAACATTCTCCCACAGGGTATTAATGTACAGTAATGGGTGAACTGTACATCAGCACCCTGATTGGAGACCAAACGTTCTCCAGCAGGGTATTAATGTACAGTAATGGGTGAACTGTACATCAGCACCCTGATTGGAGAATGAACGTTCTCCAGCAGGATATTAATGTACAGTAATGGGTGAACTGTACATCAGCACCCTGATTGGAGAATGAATGTTCTCCAGCAGGGTATTAATGTACAGTAATGGGCACACTGTACATCAGCACCCTGATTGGAGACCAAACGTTCTCCAGCAGGGTATTAATGTACAAGTAATGGGTGAACTGTACATCAGCACCCTGACTGGAGAATGAACGTTCTCCAGCAGGGTATTAATGTACAGTAATGGGTGAACTGTACATCAGCACCTTCATTGCAGACCAAACGTTCTCCAGCAGGGTATTAATGTACAGTAATGGGCGAACTGTACATCAGCACCCTGACTGGAGAATGAACGTTCTCCAGCAGGGTATTAATGTACAGTAATGGGTGAACTGTACATCAGCACCCTGATTGGAGACCAAACTTTCTCCAGCAGGGTTCTAATGTACAGTAATGGGTGAACTGTACATCAGCACCCTGATTGGAGAATGAACGTTCTCCAGCAGGGTATTAATGTACAGTAATGGGTGAACTGTACATCAGCACCCTGATTGGAGACCTAACGTTCTCCAGCAGGGTATTAATGTACAGTAATGGGTGAACTGTACATCAGCACCCTGATTGGAGACCAAACGTTCTCCAGCAGGGTATTAATGTACAGTAAGGGGTGAACTGTACATCAGCACCCTGATTGGAGAATGAACGTTCTCCAGCAGGGTATTAATGTACAGTAAGGGGTGAACTGTACATCAGCACCCTGATTGGAGACCAAACGTTCTCCAGCAGGGTATTAATGTACAGTAATGGGTGAACGGTACATCAGCACCCTGAATGGAGACCAAACGTTCTCCAGCAGGGTATTAATGTACAGTAATGGGTGAACTGTACATCAGCACCCTGATTGGAGACCAACCGTTCTTCAGCAGGGTATTAATGTACACTAATGGGTGAACTGTACATCAGCACCCTGATTGGAGAATGAATGTTCTCCAGCAGGGTATTAATGTACAGTAATGGGTGAACTGTACATCAGCACCCTGATTGGAGAGTGAACGTTCTCCCGCATGGTATTAATGTACAAGTAACGGGCACACTGTACATCAGCACCCTGATTGGAGCCCAAACGTTCTCCAGCAGGGTATTAATGTACAAGTAATGCCTGCTGAAAAACGAGTTTACTGCTTTACGGGAGCATATCAAGCTGCAATGGATCTCGGATGGAAAAAAACTAATGGTCTCCATTATTTTACTCTCGCTAAGCAGCGCTTTAGCTGTTTAGCAAGTGTAAAATAAAAAAGAAATACATTAAAATAAAAAAACACTTGTGTGACTTTATGTCTGTGTGTGTGAGTGTATATGTGAGAGAGAGCTTGATTGAGCTATTATTTTACACTCACAACGCAGCGCTTTTCCTGTTTAGCAGATGTAAAAAAATAACTGAAACAGGAAAAAAGTGTGTGTGCTTTTGCTGCTATCTGCATGTGTAAGTGAATGTATGCACAAAAGCAAAAGAGACTGTGTATGAAAGAGAGAGAGCAAGAGCGATCGAGCTTTCCCCTGGCAGCAGCAGCAGTATCAGTTAAAAAGATTTCCATACCTCTCAGCCTCTTAGCACAAGAAATCTGGACAGAGAGATAAATACTGAGGAAACAAAGGACTGAAAATAGGCATGGATTTTAAATATTGCTCTTATAAACTTAGAAAGGGTTTCCCTTAGCATGCATTTTCTGAAGTACAGGTATGTGTGAGAGACAGCAAGTGAGTGAGACGACTGCTGGCAGCAGCAGAGTAAACAGGTTAGCAGACCTCTGGACCTCTCAGCTGAAGAAATCTGGATAAAGCCTAAAATAAAGGGGGAACAAAGACTCTAAAACAGAAACAGATTTTAATTATTGGTATTATAAAATTACAAAGTTGCTTAAGTAAAGGATTTGCGTGAGCATGCATTTTCTACAGGAAATGTTGTATCTTTCGGCTTTTCCTGGTTAGGGGTCACCACAGCGGAACTCCGGTCTGCTAATGATTGGCAGTAGATTTTTACATGCCGAGTTGCCAGCTCTGACGCACAACCCTCAACGAAGGTACTCCCATTCACGCATGTCTCCACACAGTAAGACGCTCTAGCTGAGAATCGAACAGGACAGCGTCTTACTGTGAGGTGACAACGCTACCACAGCACCACCACCACAGTTGGAAATAAAAGTCTGAAACTCAAATGTATGTCATTATTTAGTAACTTCAGTCTCCAATGACTGCCAATAAGCCAAACAATTTAGAAGTTAGGGACCAAAAAATAAAGTAAATACCTGGTTATTTTTTTTTTTAAGTTTTATATTTTGGATGTAAAATGCTTCCTCCAAACACCATTAACATAAACTACAACAAGTTTGAAATATTAGGCAGAGGAACTATTTTACATCAAAAATATATATAAAACAAATAATTGTAATAAAAAAGTAAGTAAAACAATTTTACAGAGACCCTATTCTCTAACAGCAATAACGCCCTCCAGTGTGTGTGTTAATGTGTAATTAATGCCCTTCCAGGAGTATAGAGGCCCACTGCCTGCGGTGTTGGGCCTCATAATACCCCTGGGCATGAGGGTGGCCATTATTGCTTGTGTACATGTCTGCAGGTTCATAGGTAAGTACTAGGCTAGCTGGTCTTGTGGACAATTTTAAGCCTAGCCAGTTTCCCTCAAAAGTGAGAATCAAACCCTGTACTTTGTGTCTGTGAGGTGAAAACTTTAAACATTATGCTTCCCCAACCCCATATTTGTACCATTTCAGAAATTAGAGTTGCCATTTTAATTATTTCTGGAAAGTCCACTATATTACGACTATTCCAACCCCCCCCCCCCCTTGCTTGCATTTTTTTGACATCCAGCTGGGGTTTTACTGCTAGTTTATCTATATCACAGCAATGCCTCAGTTCCACTTCCCCGACAAAACAATGTTTTTTTTTCCTAATTATAAAGTAAAAGTTACTATTGACTGTAGAAAATAGCTTCCTGATAAGGTGGAAACTGAAGCCCACGTGACGCTGCCATCAAATCATATCTCTACATTCCAATCTTATCTGTAAAGATGATCAACCTGCAACTGAAGAAATGTGCGTCTAGGATTCCCTCAACTGGGTCCGTCTTGTATGGATAAATAAGAGCATCCTGGTGTGTTTGCTCTTCACTTTTGAACATGCAACAGGAAACTTCATAAAGATTTTAAATAGTCTTTCCAACATCAGGAGATGACACTGCCACTGACTACTGGACACAGAAAACTGTTATATTTGAAGATTCCATAGGTTCTGGAACTGCTGGCATTCACTGCATATGCAGACGCATGCTTGCTGAAACTGCATGTGAGTATTTCCCGAGTGTTTGTGTGTGGGTTAAGCCTGTATGTCTCACCTAGGGCCAGCTCTGTCCTTCAGTTGCATAACTACCATCCAGTCCAACATCACTATGTTACTAATAGTGTTACTTTCTTTTCCCCATCTGTACAATTTTAAAAAGTGGCACCACCAGATACTGTATCCCAATAATACAGTGGTAAAAGAACAAAAAATAAATACATTGAAATCTTGGTCTTTGCAGATTTTTTTGTTGCTGTACCTTATGTCACAGCTACAGTCTAGAATTGTTAAGCTGCTGCCAATGTCTGTTATTTTTTAACAATTTTAAATGTACAGTTTTAAATGTTGGTCACCACAGACATTTTGTTGATGCGTCTTGCTTTATGGCACAGCTTCATTGCTGTTTTGGGTAATTCAAACACTGTTGTCAGCATGCCAGTTCTTCTTACCACTACCAAGAAAGGGTTACTATATCCATAAAACAAAGTGAAAATTGGGTGGGATGCATGCACCCCAAGCTATACAGCTGTCTTTGCATCTTACATTTATGAATATCAGAAATGTTTGCATGCTGCTAATATCTCAAGAATAGTAGTTACGGCAGTAAAAATTGAAGTGCTATCTTTATCCTTTCTTGATTTAGTGTATCCATGCTGTAAAAGATACAGCATGAGATGTATATTGATGCTGACTCAGAAAATGTACTGGAGTTTCATATTCCACTTATAATACATTAATGGGCATTCAGCAAATCTTTGTATGTTGCTGTGTGTTGCATAAGGTTGTAAAAATGGCACACAGAGAGTAGATGAGTAACATACAGACATCTTGAGCTATATAGATTTGTTTCTTCATGTATTTACGAATATTTGCAAATTTATTTATTTATTTACATTTGTTTACTGGGAAATTCCAACTGGACACAGGTCCTTTTTCAGCGGAGGCCTGGGGAGAAAAGCTCCACGGAACAATAAATGAGCAGCAGAGTACATGAAGAACAACTGAATATGCATACAATAGCAAATAATACATACTGCAGCAAACATTAGATATACATACAATGTGATACATAGTAATAAAGTTAATACAAATTTCCAAGAACAGTAGTCTAAACAACAGGGAGCAAGACATCTGCAAGCTGATATGAATTTTCAATTACTGTATTTTTGTGTCATCTGAAACAATTTACGTGAGCTGTACAGACCTGACTTGCTGAAAGCTGTGAAACATTATGAACAATTACTGTATTTTGCATTTGAATTGGTTAGCCATGGTAGATCAATGGACCAGTTTTAGTCTCCATTCAGAAGTACAGAAAGCCTCAAAACAAAAATATACAAGATCTTACAATGAAGTAAAGATAGTTGCAGTTGAATAAATTTGAAGGAAAAATAATACAGTTCAGTTAGACACCTAAAAGAATTGCATAAAACAAATTACTGCACCACTACTTATAGTGCCACATATTTACACATACAGATTATGTACAAAAGTGTATTGCGATAAACAAGGAGTGAAAGGGAAAAGGAACTGAGAAAGATGAGTGATATGAGTGAGCTAGAGGTTGAAGGTTAGAAGAGATGATAAAAAAGTTCAAGTAATAACCTATTGACAGCTGAATATTATATGTAAGAATATGCTGTAAATACAAAAAGAAAAATCTGTGATAACATATGCAACCTATACTTGGTCAAAAACAAACCAAGCAGAAACTTTGCAGTGTGGAGGGTGTGAAGTTCACTCCTTGAAATATGTTAAGCGCCTAGTTCACTAATAAAATTCAAACTTTAAAATACGTACTACAAAATAATAAAATAGTACAGTTGAGTTAAAAATGGAGTATCCTTTAATGAAACACACAAGATTCATAAAAGTTAGTGTCACTCAGCATTTCTTCTATCCTCTGGTTATAGCTGCTGGTATCAGTAACAACAACACCCCCCCCCCCCTTGTCAGCCTTCATAACCTGTTGAGACATCTCTGCCTAGCTCTAACAGTGCTTTTTTTCTCACCTTTGTCAAGGTTGTAGAACTTCCTCCTCACAGGTTTTTGCAGTTCTTTCCTGATGTCCATTTCACATTTGACCTTAAAGGCTGCCAAAGCTTGGTGTAAGGGAGGGAGGGCAGTAATTACTGGGTCTTTTATTGTTTTTTTTTCTCAGTGGTATCAGATTTGCCATGGCCACTTCTGTCCACACATTATAGCACATTAGTTTCCCTCTAACATGCATGGTTTTGTAGCTTAATACTGCTGTCTTAAAATATTGTGAAAATATGCGTAATTGCAATGACTGTGCAATGTTATAATGTTCAAAGAAGGCCATGGACCTCAAATGAGATCATTGCAGGCCATTTTCCAGCCTGTCCTAGAAAAATATATTACATCCTCAAACCGTAAGTCCAAATTATTCCAGCATCTGTTTCTGTCTGATCTCAACTTACTCCATCTACTTCCAGTTCTAATATGAATGAAATTGTGATCCAAACTTATTTTCAAAACTTCTAATTTAACAAGTGTTGTTATTATTTTTAGTAAATAACTACTGAGTTAAGAACACATTTCCCATTGTACCTCCGGTTCTTCAGTAGTCATGTATTAAATCTCATTGGTACTGCCTATAAACTACTGAATATAATTTCAGTCTTTTAGACATTCTAGATAATATAAATTTTGTAAACCTTGGATTCTTCTTGTGAAAAGAGGTTTGAACTTTCCCATTTTATTAATGTCGAAACCTGAGTACATACAAAACCCAGTTCTTACTCTAGTATTGTTGTAAAAATGGATTTGTATATTAGAATCATTACCTTCTCATCTCTTGAGGATATAATTCTACGTAGTGTTTTAATTATTGAAATTACCCGAGTTGAGGGGGGGGGGGGTATTTCAGAGCAGCACAGTTAAGACTTCTATACATAGCACAAGCAGAAAACTACAAAGTAGAAAGAAATTATGATAAAATGGGGAAGCTCAAATAACATGGAGAGACTGGGATTTTGGATGCAGATCTTTAAGGAGAACAACAATAATCATACAGAATATTATATTCATAAAGTAGCAGAAAGTATTCTAAGAACTAAGCTAACACGGGAATAGAGAAAGGAGATTCTGCCGTTAGGGATGACTGCAATTAGGGATACAGGCAATAGGCAAGAGGGGGTGGGAATGTATTGCAGAAAATGGGCAAGAACTTATTTGGACTGCAGGCTAAAGACTCCCTTCCATATCAAGGGTTGATCTCTGAGTATAGGCAAAGAGAAAGAAACAGGAGGTCCTAAATGAAAGACCAGCACTGGTAGAGTTTTAGTAGAATCTAGAACAGAAGTTGCCATTAGGAAAGGAATAATTAGTAGAGCTTATAAAATATTGCATGACAACTATAAGAATGAATCAGAGGAGGTTAGGAAGGACCGATAAGAGATATTAGATAATGTGTGTGTGTGTGTGTGTGTGTGTGTGTGTGTGTGTGTGTGTGTGTGTGTGTGTGTGTGTGTGTGTGTGTGTGTGAGTGTCTTCCAAGTATGCAACTAAATCTAGAAGATTTCAGATCTTTGCCTGAAAGTGCTTACATAGGTATTTTTATACCCCAAGTAGACTTCAAAAAAATTTCCTAAGGTAGACAGCAACTGTTGGAGGTGTGATGGGGCAGAAAGAGGTAATTGGGAACATATTTTCTAGGAGTGTAATGAATTGGTAGACTTTAAAGATTCTCTGCAGACTGCTCTGTCGGAGATGCTGGGTGAGCAAGTTGGAGTGACTAGGCAAATGATTTTTTTGAGCTATGATACAAACTCGGAATTGCCTAGACATAATAAGGCCTTGCTGAGTCTAATTATGATGGCTGCCAAAAAAGCAATTAGTAGAAAATGGAAATCAAAGTCTAAACCAACTTTACTAGAAGTAGTGAAGATAGTAACACAGTTAAAACAATTGGAACTGGGATCTTTAGAAAAGGGTAGGAGCAAATTACACAGGAAATAAATAGGAACTATGGGATCAATACATGCAGAGGAGGAACAAGGTTTAAAAGAAGGCAGGATTTGAATGAGCTATGTAATAGTTGACTAACAATGACTGGACATGTTAAAAGTGATGTATAATGTTTGCAGCTACAGTTGTGTCGCACCGTTTGGAATGTATAAGGTTTGCAACTGAGATTGTGTCACTATGGTTTATTGTCATTTATATAATTGTAACATGGCCTATGTCATGCGTGATAATTTAATAAAGATGTTTCTTGTTCATAGGTTGGTACTAGGCTATCAGCCCTAGGGCCTATACAAGCCTAGCCATAACAATTCCCTGGCTATTTCTTCCCACATTATTTACTTTCCTGGACCCCTGTCATTTTGCAAATTTTTCTGTACATGTCCTGCAAACATAACATTTTCATAATGCCCATGTTTTCATACTATTCTTACTCACCGACTATTTTCCCATTTATACTGTATGGGCAATTAATAGGGCCCATAACATGACTTTTAATGTGATTTAACACAACTACATTTATAAGGGCCCACTCATGCAATCTGTCTTGGTAACCTTGGACTACATGTTCATCGCTCACAAATGTCATAATTCCAGTGATTTTAGCATCATCTGTGAACTTTCTGATCAGGCATTTAATCATCTCAGGAAAACTTGTCATAAATATGTGCAGAACAAAAAGGTACCCAAAACCGATCCTTGAGGAACCCCTGTTTGATTTCATATTCTTTGGATCTTGTACCCTGTATACATACACAAGGCTTGCCTCGGGATTCAATAAACTCTGTATAGGCTTCATCTGAAGCCTACAAGCAGTTTACTTGTGTGCGCAGTGATGCATGGTGAGCAGAAGTGCTCATAGCATATTCATGCTGTGCACTGCATTTAAATGCAAAAAAAAATACTTGTTTCCTGCCTTTCTAAGCTAGTATAGTCCAGTTTTCAGGTTAGTGCTGAATTCAGGGCTGTGTCACAAATCTCTGTGTTTGCCCATACCTTACTTGGATAGAAGGAAGTTTCTCAGTTCACCTGTGAGAGATGGGAGCTTTGAGCATCCTATCTGTCCCTGGAGGAGTGGCTTCAGCCCAGAAATTAGTAGTTTATTGGCCATTTTGGGCTAATTTCTATCTCTTTCATTTCCCTGCTATAAATACCGTATTTGCCCGGTTTTGCGCACCGGCAGTGCCTGTTAGCTAGGGTAAAACTATTCCTGGCTCCACAAAGTGTCCTCTTCAATTTTTCCCTTGGAACTAGACAAACTTTCAACTTAAGCACTCAAGCCATTCATTTCTCAGCCCGGCACTTGCTCAAAACTTATAGCAAGCACTTATTAACCCTAGCACTAGACCCTCCTGTACTGCACAGAAGGACAAGGCTCTCTATTCAACCTTACCAGCCATCCAGTAAAACAGTTCACTGTACCTATCCAGGCATGTCCAAAGGGCAGTTTCAGGTGTACCCTCCAGTCCAACTGGTGAATCTGGGCATTTTGAGACAATGTTACAACTGCCTCATGTACACAGACAACCCCTTCCTCCTACCACCAAACACTAATACATGCGAGAGATGCAGTTATACAGCCAAATTAGAGGCTAAGCTCTCTCAACCCAAGACTGGATCTGACAGTCAAGAGGAGAAGGGAAATACTTGCATCACACCACCAGTCGTACATAGACCCATTAAACCAGCACCGGTAAAAAACACACATAAATACATGAAAACATACTCGGAGGCTCTAAATAAAAATCTGCAAAACCAACAGAGACCTCCAAAGCAAACATCCAAGCAACCTCCATTCCCCCAACACAAACCATGAAACACATACTTCACAAAACCAGTGTGCCATGCAATCACAGCCCTTAAGGCAAAATAACATACCCAACATACTAGTAATAGGTGACTCTATAGTCAGGCACACTGACATCCCACTCACTAGGCTGAATAAGAAGGTTACTGTTAGCTGCCTGTCAGGTGCCAGGATCCGCCACATAACACAAGCACTCAGGTCACTCCAGAACAAGTACAAATATGAGTCTGTCATTGTCCATGTTGGTGTGATTGACCTGAGCCGTACCTCCCTGGACTACATGAAAAGAGACATGGAAGAGCTCTCTGATCACATAGCCCAGTCCGGTATGACCCTGACCCTGAGTAGCATCGTGCCTTCACCAAGAATGATACCACAGTATAAAGAAAAAATTATCAATTTCAACAATTGGCTAAGATTCTGGTGTCATTCAAAGGGGATCCAGTGTCTGTCCGCCTGGGATGACATGCTCGACAAGCTGCGCTGCTTCGCTAGAGATGGCTTGCACCTGTCACCCTTAGGCTTTCGAATACTGGCCAAGGCTCTTGCCACCCCCATAGTGCCTTTTTTAGGCAAGGCTCAAAAGACAAACCCACTGCTGTAAATAGCACAAGTAACAAAAAACTGAGGGTAATGCTACTCAATGCCAGAAGTCTAAACCTCAAAATGCACGCACTTGAGGCACTCCTCAGTATGGAGAAAATTGATATATGTGCAGTAACAGAAACCTGGTTTAAGGCTCTAGAGAGCACCCCAGCACTACCAGGCTACAACTCATACCATACATTTTAGCCACAGAACCCAAACCGAAATACAAAAGGTGGGGGGCGTATCCATATTCATCAAGGATACCCACACCTCCAGGTTAGTGGCACAGCACGATGCTTCAGAGATCATCCAAGTGCAACTAACAATGGGCAAAACTGCAATTCAAATTGTAGCTTGCTACAGATCGCCCACCATGTCCCAGGACCCCCATTCCGTGTTTCTGGAAACACTGGAAAACATAAAGGTCCTACCAAACACCCTAATATTGGGTGATTTCAATTACTCAAACATTAACTGGGGGAACTACTCAAGTTCTAACTCCCTTGCCTAACTTTTCCTAGAATTTATAAACTCAAATGCCCTGGTTCAACTGGTCAACACCCCCACCAGAGGTGACAACAAATTGGACCTGGGCATCATCAACATGGGTGACCGGTGTTCCACACCAGAGGTCAATACCTCGCTGGTTAGATCTGACCATAAACAAATCACTTTGGATATCCATATTCCACCCCCACCCCCGGACAAGAAAGCCACTGTGAAAAACTTTTCAAAACTTCACGTTACTTAAGACTGAGGTGGAAAGTTTCAAAGTTCCCATGCTGAAGGATAACACTGTCCAAGCAGCAAAATCCTTTACTAATGCATTCTATGGGCAGCTACAAGAATGCATAGCTCATGCCATCCCAAGCAAAACCAAGACTCACTCCTCCAAGAAAAGGAAACCAGTCTGGTGGACTCCTGCCATAAACAAGCTGTAAAATAGAAGGAGGAAACTAGTACAGAAAAAAGTAAAATCCCAAGAAGGGAAGACATCCCTGATCAGTATCAGCAAGAAAAGTACAGTTTTGTACCTACCATAAATGTAGATGTTCGAGGATCCACATTGCTGCAGTCCTAACTATTGGGTAGTCCGCTGTCCAGTCGGCCCGAATACCAGAGTATATGGCTGACGTCGGTCAGGGCGCATTAGACTGACGTCAGTACGTCAGGGTACTAATGCGCATGACCGATGTCATATCCTCAGTCTTTTCTTGCCCCAGATGTCAGAAGACCCTAAAAAGACAAGGCCCAATATACCTGCACCAGAAATATGTACAATATATACAAAAATATATACAAAAATATCAGCATAAAACCTCACCTACACAACCACCCCTAAACACAGAGGGGAAGGAGGGAGGGTAAATTGGACTGCAGCAATGTGGATCCTCGAACATCTACATTTATGGTAGGTACAAAACTGTACTATGTTCTTCGTTCCACATTGCTGCAGTCCTAACTATTGGGTAGAATCCCAAAGCAGAGGTAAGGGAGGCTGGCAAATCATAAAGAAGCAGGAGCTGACAACATGCCTTGCAAAATAGCTGTGGCAAAACCAGCCCTAGACTTAGAGTAGAGAGGAAGGTGATAATGCTTAGAGAAAGTATGCACTGAACTCCAAGTAGCTGCCTCCAAAATGTCCTTAGTTGCCACCCCCCTTAGAAATGCTGTTGAAGTGGCAGTAGCCCTAGTGGAATGAGGCCTAATCCCAGCTGGAATCTCCTTGCCATGATGGGAATAACAAAATGCAATGCAAAACCCAATCCACCTAGAAATAGTTTGTTTTGACACAGGCTTGCCCTGCGAACTCAAAGCAAAAGAAACAAACAACTGCTGAGACTGCCTAAAATCCTTAGTCCTGCTTAAATAATAACGCAATTGCCTATGTACATCTAAAGTGTGCAAAATCTTTTCCCCTTTATTTTGGGGTCTGCATAAAAGTAGGCAAATGAATAGTTTGGTTTAAAGCCACACTAGAAACCACCTTAGGCATAAAGGAAGGATTAGTACGTAATGATACCCTATCCTTATGGAAAATCAAAAGGGCTCTACTGCCATAAGGGCCTGCAACTCAGACACCCTTCTTGCAGAAGTAATAGCCAACAGAAAAGCAGTCTTCCATGACAAGTATTTCAATTCAGCAGTAGCCGCAGGCTCAAAAGGTTGTAGAGTAAGTTTTTCCAACACAAAATTGAGATCCCAAGCAGGAGTAGGAGCTCTACGTGGGGGTCTTATATTCTTTGCCCCTCTAAGAAACTGCTTGAACAAAGGATGCGAAAACAATGGTGGGTCACAATCATAGTGAGCTGAAATTGCTGCAGCATGAATCTTAATGGAAGAGAAGGACAAACCTTTGTCCAATAACTCAGTAAGATATTGAAGAGCCCCATTCAAATTAGGCTCAGAAATCTCCAAATTCTTTGCTGTACTCCAAAATAAAAACCTCTTCCATTTTTCTGCGTACACTTTCCTTGTACTAGGTCTTCTAGCTTCCATAATCACATTTAAAACTTGTTGAGGAAGTTGAGACCTACTGTGTTTCAACACAGAATATGCCAGGCTGTTAGATGAAGTGAGTGAAGCTTGACATTGAGCAGATGACCGTCCTTCTGAGATAACAGATGTGGAATCAGAGGTAAAGGCCATGGAGGCTTCCTTACCAGACTCCTTAGTAGTGGGTACCAGTGTTGCCGAGGCCAATCTGGAGCTATTAAAATCATCCTTGGCTTGTCTTGTCTGACCTTTAAGAGCACCTTTGGAAGAAGAGGCAGAGGTGGAAAGGCATACACATGAAGATTTTTCCAACTGAAAGAAAGAGCATCCACTTTCCAAGCTGTGTGATGAAACCCCTTTGTGCAAAACTTTGGCAGCTGGTGGTTTAGTGGAGAAGCGAACAGATCTATGTCTGGAGTTCCCCATGACACTGTCAATTTCTGAAATACATGAAGATCCAGTTTCCACTCGTGGGGATCCATGATTTGTCTGCTTAACACATCTGCTAAGGAGTTCTGTGCTCCCGGCAGAAACCTTGCCTGAAGAGTTAGTTGCAAGCTGAGCGCAGTCTCCCATAAAATCATTGCTTGCCTGCATAGAGGATAAGAATGTGTTCCCCTTGTTTGTTGATGTACCACATGACAGTTGTGTTGTCTGTTAGAATCAACACCTGCCCTGGAAGAAGTAACTCCTTGAAAGCCATTAATGCAAACTGGACTGCTAACATCTCCTTCATGTTGATATGTAGATGCTGTAGTCTGGCAGGCCACTTGTCTTGTATCCACTTTCCATTTAGATGAGCTCCCCAAGCAATGTCCGAGGCATCTGTCGTTAAAATCTGACTCGCCTCTGGCCGGGTCACAGAGAGTCCCTTGTTTAGGTGACATTCCTGAGCCCACCACAAAAATTCTTTTTGAAGGCAAGGTATTATTTGAATGACAGTGTCCAAATCCTGGCAGTGCTGTGTCCATACATTTTTGAGATACCATTGCAGCTTCCTCATATGCAGTTTGGCATTGGGAAGCACCAGAATACAAGATGCCATGAACCCTAATGCTTGAAGGACTGTCCTTGCAGTCAGCACGGACTGATGAGATAGTTGATGGAAGTAAAGGGATAGACTCTTTTGTTTGTCCGGGGTTAAAAAGGCCATCTGGGCTGCTGTATGCAGTCTCACACCCAGAAAGCACATGTCTTGAGAGGGTACTAGACTGGACTTTATTTCGTTCACAGAATACCCTAGGCATCTTAGCACTGCTATAACATATCCCAGATGCTGTAGAAGGTCTTCCTTTTCTTGAGCCAGAATCAGGCAGTCGTCCAGGTAAGGATAGATTTGAATTCCTTGTAGCCTGAAGTAAGCTATCACTGGAGCCAGAACCTTTGTGAATACTCTGGGCGCAGTAGATAAGCCAAAGGGCAATGCAGAGAACTGATAATGAGAATTTCCAGCTCGAAACCGCAGATACTTCCTGCAACTTAGCCTTATAGGCACATGAAGGTAAGCTTCCTTGAGATCTAAAGTTACCATGCAGTGATCTTTGCCCAGCAGAGGTAAAAGCTGTTGTAACGTCAACATCTTGAACTTGGGAATGTCCAGATAAGTGTTGAGGAGAGATAAATCCAAAATTGGTCTCCACGTGTTCCCCTTCTTTGGTACTAGGAACAGGCGAGAATAAAATCCTAGGCCCCTTTCTGATACAGGGACTGGCTGAATGGCCCCATCTGGAGTAACTGAGAAATTTGCTTGTGAGCCTCTTTTCTTTGTGGAGGAGGAACGTCTGGCATGCCTTTGAAAGGGGCAATGTATGGAAATAAAACCTGTAACCGTGGTGAATGATATCCAACACCCATCTGTCTTGAGTAATTAAATCCCAATTTTCTTTGAAAAGAGACAGTCTTCCTCCCAAAGGAGCTGCCAGATGAGAATCTACTGGCAGCTGAAAAGGCAGGTCATTGGGTCTGTTTACAAAAGGACTGACCCCTGCCCTCACCAGAAGTCTGAGCAGGTGAACTCCCTGTTCTAGGCCTAAAGGAACCTTGAGCTCTGCCCCTACCACGTCTAGACCTACCCCTAGACTGGGAATCATAAGCAGGATATGTCCACCCCTTAGCAGGCCAATTTCTACTAAACTTCGGTGGCTGCACCTGCAAAAAATCTTTAACAGTTTGCATAGACTTAGCTTTGTCCTCCATTTTCTTTAAAACTGCTTCCACAGGCGAACCAAACAACACATCAGACTGTAAAGGAGCATCCAAAATCCTTGTCTTAACATGCTCAGCTAAATTCTGATCCCTCAACCAGGCATGCCTGCGAAGAACAGAACTAGTGGCAGCCACCCTCGAGGAGGCCTGTACAGCATCAAAACCACATTGCAAAGAATGCTTACCCACTTGTTCAGACACATGAACTAAATCCAGCAACTCTTTACACTCAATACCTTCCGCCAAAGCATCCACCTTAGATTTCAATTGTGAAAGGAGATAATTTTGATATTTTAGCATGTGAAACTGACAATTCAACGCTCTCATGGCTAGAGTGGAAGAAGTATACACTTTCTTTCCCCACCTATCCAAAGCCCTTGCCTCTTTATCAGTGGGAACAGGATTTTAACCACAGAGGCCTTAACACCTTTAGGCCCCTGAGAAACAGTTTCTGGATCCGCCCTAGGACTCTTAAACAAATACTTATGAGCTTGGGCACCCTATAGTACCTATCAGGTTTAACAGGAGCAGGAGGCAAAGAGTCAGGGTTCGGGAAGCCTCTGCAAAACATCCTCCACCACATTCAACACAGGAGGTATAGCTAAGGGCCTATGCTGGGGTAAAACAAGAATTCCCTAAGCCTTTTCCTGGAATCAGAGTAATCCTGGCCTTCCCATTTAAAGTGCTCCCTCATGGAATGCAGAGTCTCTGAAAATGAGAAATCCTCAGGAGGAGAAGCTGTAGGAGTGGAATCATCCACATCAGAATCAGAATAAGGAGGATACTCCTGCAAATCTTCCGCAGAAGCCTCAGAAGCCTCTGAACACTGTTCAAAACTATCAAACTCAGGTTCCACCCTAGGCCTCTTATCAGGAGGGGGCATAGAACCTCTAATCATAGTAATCAAATCTTCTGCCATTTTAAGCATATGTTTCTTAGGCATAGAACCTGAAGTGCTAGGAGAAGCCCCCACTGAAGTTAAACTTGGCCTACCTCTCAGAGAAGTTTTGGAAACAGAAGGAGAGGCTCTAACTCCCTTGGGAAGAGAGGGAAGAACAGTTACCTGAGAAGCCCCCTCAGCCTGGCCTACCTCCTGAGAAGGCACATCCTGTAACAGTAAAGTCTCTGCCTGAGACTCCAAAGAAACTCCTGGCAAAACCTCTGGCTCCACTGAGTCTTCTAAAGAACCGACGTCCGGGACTGTCGGTTCATCAACCCTAGGCTTCGCTGATTTGTCCTTGCGCTTTTTGGACGAAGCGGGCGTCGGAGCATCCGACGGCATTTTATAATTACAACGCTTCCCAAACACTAACCTGGCACAGTCTAACCTTCTCTTAATAGTGCGTTTGTTAAACCTAGCACAAGAGCGGCATCCAACAACGTCGTGCTCAGGCCCTAAACAAGGTATACACAAGGTATGGTAATCCCTATGAGGTATCTGTTTCCCACAAGAAATACAGTTATTCACTTTTTCTGACATCCGGTTAAATACTGAGGCAAGAAAAAACAAAATGTTCCCCAACGGGGTACTTAGCCAACTCTGATTCGGTCTGAAACTCCGACTTCAGAAAATTTCAGAACGCCAACCTGCACTCGCAAAACTGCTTCTGCATCGGACCATGCGGCAAAAAAGACTGAGGATATGACGTCGGTCATGCGCATTAGTACCCTGACGTACTGACGTCAGTCTAATGCGCCCTGACCGACGTCAGCCATATACTCTGGTATTCGGGCCGACTGGACAGCGGACTACCCAATAGTTAGGACTGCAGCAATGTGGAACGAAGAACATCTACGATCCCCTCATAAAATCATCCAAGGCGAGCTTTGAAAGAAAAATTGCCAAGGATTCCAAAGATAAGCACAAGGCATTCTTTATCTATGTCAAGAATCTAAGTGGCAATGGTCATATCTGCTCGGAGTTAGTTCAGAATGACATAAAATACACTGAACCGACCGATATCACCAACATCCTGGCAGACAGGTTCAGTGCAAACTTCACCCCCTCTCACCCTCAAAAGGGCCCATAACCATACCAGAAGAATGTAGAGTCCCTGAAATCACAGACACTCAGGTTAAAACAGCCCTCTCCAAAGCCAAAAACACAGCATTATTGGGACAGGACGGTGTCCCCGGCTGCATCCTACATGAGCTCAAAGATGAACTAACCCCTCACCTAAACACACTGTTCAAACTCAGCCTCTCCACAGGCTACATACCCATTGAGTGGCACACAGCAATGGCTATTCCACTCCACAAAGGTGGAGCCACAACAGACCCTGGGAATTATCGCCCTATAAGCTTGACTAGCTTGGTCTGCAAGGCTATGGAGCGCATCATCATGGAACTCATTAACAAAGAGACTGGGAACCTCCAAACACTGGACCCTACCCAGTTTGGCTTTGTTAAGGGCAGATCATGCCTCCTAAACCTGATGGACGTCTTTGAGACAGTTACCAAGGCTATAGATGAGGGAAAGGTGGTACACACAGCCTACCTAGACCTCGCTAAGGCCTTCAACACCATTCCCCATTCTGGTATTATAGACAAGCTCACCAGCCTGTACATAAACCCCTATGTCACAAGATGGGTTGCCAGCTGGCTCACAGACAGAACCCACATGGTGAGAGTTGCAGGAGCTAGGTCCGACTCTAAACCGGTTACAAGTGGCATTCCCCAGGGCTCAGTCCTAGGACCCCTCCTGTTCGGTGTATACTTCTCAGAGGTACAGGCAAGCACAAGAGGACTATGGCTGACCAAGTTTGCAGACAACTGCAAACTAGGGGCTATAATTGACGCAGACATTCTCCAAAAGGGTCTCACTGAGACGGATACCTGGTGTCAAAATCATGGCCTCAAGCTAAATGCCAAAAAGTGCATAGTCGTCCCCTTTGGAAAAAACAAAGTACCCACAAACTACCACTTAGGTGGTAGTCCCCTAAATACAGAAAACGTAATAAGGGATCTGGGGACTCAAGCAGATAGTAATCTCACTTTTGATAATCACATTGCCAAAGTGGTTAGAAAATCCTTCTATGTGGCCCACCTAATCACAAAAGCGTTCGCATCCAGATCAAAAGAGGTCATTGTGCCCCTCTACTCATCACTCATCAGACCCATCTTAGAGTACAACGCCCCATTTGGGATGTACCTTACAAGACACCTGCAACAGCTGGAAAGACCACAGAAGTGCCTCACCAAGAGGATCAATGACCTCAAACAGATGCCCTATGCAGCTCAACTGAAGAAACTACAGTTGTACTCGGTTGCATACCGCCTACTCAGAGGTGATCTCTGCCTGACATACAAGGCCATGTACAACCCAGAATTGATGGACATGCTCCACCTAAAGAAAACCTTATCCCCTCGAGCCACACACTCTAGGGATCTAAACCTCACCACAACAATAAATAGGACGTGCTGGAGAGATAGATTCCTGTTCTAGAGACTACCCATGCATTGGAACAAGATCCCAATCTACATTAGGCAGAGCTCCTCGCTAACGCGATTCAAAAGAAACCTTGACGAGTGGATGGGAAACAGAAAGTTTACTTCGTGGATCACTTCAATGGCTCTGCTGGACAGAGGCACAGGGAACTAACCTAAGGGGGTGGCGAAAGCCAACACATTCTGGCTAGGCTTATAAATGCCTTCGGGGAGATAGCCTAGTACCCACCTATGAACCTAAGTGAGGTTTCATGGCTGGCAACAGTGTTGCTGGTCAGAAAACCATATAAGTGAACACAGAAGGCACTCCTGTTTAACTCAGAGTACTGACGGTCCGTGGTTTTGCTTGGAATGCCACAGTGATCACTAGGGCTTCACAGATAACTCTCAATCTCTTAGTGCAAGACATCTGGACAAAGGATAACATAATGGGGTGGGATAATGACCCAGAAATAGGGGCATATTTGATATATTTTTCCTACAGAAATGTGGTAGAATAACCAGGGGTTTGTGTTAAGACACATGTTCTGAAGGATTTGAAGTCTAAAACTCAAAAGTATGTAATACAGGGTCACATCAGTCCTGAGATCATCACAGTGATATGACAGGAAGCAACTAATCTGATAAATAACACATCTGGATATTCTCTGAAAATCTGGACAGTTGACAGGTATGAATGCGAAGTATATGGTCCAAACACAGTACAGGACAGTGTATCTACAGTGCAGAGTATTGTGATAACCCATTCCTGGCATTCTGTACTGAAGTTGTGAACATGATCTGTAAGGGTACATGGGCTACCATGTAAAATAAGCACTCAGAGGAAGTGTGTGCATTGAATAGGGTCAACAGATGAATTGCTGGAATGAACACAGGGAAAGAGGACAGGCGAAACAACCTAATGTACAGCAGATGAGGGCATGTCAATGGAAGACAGTTGTAGCAGCAACACCAATCACATATCAATATGGTACAACAGGGACTGCACAGTGAAAATGTGCATTATGTGACTGTCACATAAGGTGACATAACAATGGCTAGGATGCCTGTGTGAGATAATCATCCTTACATGAATTATGCAGAGGACATCTGTCAGGGATCTGACATACAAATGGTTAGGGTGAATATTTTGAACCCGTGCAAACTAATTTGCCTGAACAAGAGTGCAATCTCAGCAGAGGTCTCCAGCAAGTGAGACACATTTGAAGGCTCATAGAGAACATTAAAAGAAGCAACCAGAATCACGAACAGTACCACCAGTAGCCCCATGCCTCTGATATAACATACGTGACTTAGAGTGATCAGAGATGACTCTGCACAAACACACTTGAACAACTATTATGATACATCCAAACTCTATGAGGCTAATCATTCACACTGTCCTGGCACTGTAACATCTGCTGGAGGTGTTAGTTGGGGCACTGCTATACTTGTATGTGACATTATGAGCAATACAGACTAGTTGACTGGTGTGCATGACATATATATGGCACAATCCACACTGTCAAGAATCTTATCCATGCCATTAATGTTGTCAAACATATATGTATGTGCTGTGTGCATCACCAGAACAGGTAGCACACATGCGTCTGATGTAACAACTTGATGGGGGTTCCACATAATCAGACAGTAATACTGATGCCACAAAAATAATACCTAGGTATGGTCAATAGGCTGTGTGACAGCTCACTGTGACAAAGGTGGTACACTTCAGTTACACATCAGTGAAAGGTTGATAGGGAGGTACATACATAAGGGTGCATTGTACTCAGTTACTGGTGTGATGAAGGTTGAGAACTATGGAGGTACTATGGCATCTGATGTGGATGTCCTTCATATATTCAGTACTTGTGTTACATACAAGGAAGTAGTCAGCACTGTGGCCACATGTTGGTAGATGTTCCACTTACCATCTACCCCAAGACACAGGTAACATACCTATTGGTCTGATTACAGGGTGTGATGTCCACATTATACTTTGGTTGTGTGTTTGTTTTTCTGACATAACAAATCCCTCCATGTTTTCTTGTCACTGCAGGTGTTGTCATGGCTGTGGCAGCAATCTTTGGTGTGTATTGATACTGCTTGTATTCCACTAATATCATAGATGGAGTTAGTGACTGCCCACAATCTGTAGTCCTTCAGGCAGCTGTTTGGACACAGGATGTGTATGTCCTCTGTGATGTCCAACGCTTAAATAGTGGACAGGAAAGGGCCTGGCAGACAGCCCTGAGGTAGACCTGATCAATGAACCCAAGATATAGGTCACTTCACACATGTCAACATAGTTAGATGCCACATATGTGATGCACTGGTCCACCCACTTAGTGATGTAGCTGTTTATGGCAACATCTGACATTGTTGATTGAATACCTCTGTGTGGATTTGTGTCAAATGCTTTGGCCTGATAAAGTTCAACAGGATGATAGTGTTGTCATCATGCATGCCCTCAATTAACTCTTTGAGGCCATCTATCAGATGTAACAGACATGATGTAGCATTAACTCACTCAAGTCTGTTGCACACAGCTGGGATATTACTAGTGTTCATTTAGAAAAGGTCCATGATGACATGTTGGTCTACCTCACAGTTAAGGAGAGCCAAATTGTGTCTATACATGTATGCATCAGGTGCTGTGTCCCCCAACTCAGATGGATGCATGTTGATGTACACCATTCTATGGGAACATAGCCCCATGTGGAGGGTGTGATGAAGTGTGTATTCAACTATATCAGGAAGGCGCATGTGCTGAGTCATGCCATAGGTTATCTTTGATGTTGTCACAGTCCACTGATTCTGTGTGATAGGCCTGGATGAAGGTAATAGAGTGCATAGTGCCTATTTTGATCTGGCCTAGGGTTTTGACACAGTCCCCCATGCAGCTATCATTGAGAAACTCTCCCACCTGGGGATTAACCCATACATAATTAGATGAGTAACTAGTTGTCTCACCACAGACGATGTACTGTGAAAGTTGGTGAATCAACCTATACCAGTAGAGCTGTCACCACTGGCATACCCCAAGGAGCTGTACTTGGCCCTTTACTGTTTGGAATCTATTTATTGACAGTTCAGGCTAAAGTATATGGCCTTTAGCTTACCAGGTTTGCTGATTCTTGCATATTGGGTGCAATCACTGAGTCCACCAATGATGATAACATACTATAGGAGAGGCTAACACAGACAAATGATTGGTGACAGTCACATGATCTACAAATAAATGTAGAAATGTGTCTTTATTTTGTCCTTCTGAAAAATGGAATTCCATGCAAATTACAGTATTGACAACAGTCCTCATATACTGAAACCCTGTGATGCAAGCAATGGGAACACATGTAGGTAAGGAATCTGAACTTTGACCACCAAGTGTCCACACTGGTTTTGAAAGCCTATGTTGTGCACATCATAAGTCATGCCATCATATTCAGATCTTAGGAATGTATGACAGCACTGCACTTGAACCTCATCAGAACACTAACAGAATATAATGCTCTGTTTTGCATGTACCTCACCAGACACATACAGCAGCTGGAGATACCACAGGTTTTTTTTCACCAAGAAAACACAGACCCTACAAACTGTGCCATGATTATATGGATAGACTGAAAGCTATGCCACTGTAATCTGTATCGTATAGGAGGTGAATTCTGCCTAGCCTCCAGGACAGTCTCTGACCCTGCCCTGGTGGAAACAGTGCATATCCACAAATCAGATACAGCTGATATCAGCAGTGTCTGTTGAGGAGAATATGGTAATAACAGTGTCCCACATGCTGTGTATCTAAGTACATAGCCTACAGACCTCTGTATTTAAGGCAAGTGCCACAGATCAAGTCTGATGTGGTATGTCTCAGACACTTCATAGCTGATGACACAGCAGTGTCTGTTGAGGAGAACACAGTCATAACAGTGTCCCACATGCTGGTGTAAACACCCCCCAAGTTGACTATAGTGAGAATAGAACCCCTACCTAAGTACACAGACTACAGACCTCTGTCTTTAAGGCAAGCACCATAGCTCAGGTCTGACTTGGAGTGCCTCAGACAACATTTTATAGCTGATGACATCAGCAGTGTCTGTTGAGGAGAATATGGTAATATCAGTGTTCCACCTGCTGCTGTAAAAGGCTCTCTGCAATGTCATGCAAGAATACAAACACACACAAAGTTAATAGCAGTAAGAGGAGAACCCCTACCTTAGTACACAGACTACAGAACTTAGGACCAAAGCACAAGTATGACTTTTACAAGACTGTAGGTCAGCTTATAGTGGATGACATCAGCAGGGCATGTTAAAGAGAATATGTTGGGAGGCCTGCGTGAAATGGATGTTTAGGCATGTGCAAATATCAAAATAGTGTCATTCCATGGGATTGGAGCAGTAACTGCAAGACACACACTTCTGCTTTTCTGTTTAGACACACACACACACACACACACACACACACACACACACACACACACACACACACACACACACACACACACACAGTTGACTGCAGTGAGAACAGAACCCTTACCTATCTAAGTACACAGACTACAGAACTCCGTACTTTACACAAGTGCCACGGCACAAGTCTGACTTTTACAAGAATGCAGGTCAACTTTTAGTGGATAACATCAGCAGCGCATGTTGGAGTGAAGATGTTGAGAGCCCTGCGCAGGTTCATAGCTTCATAGGAAGTTACTAGCTTAATGGCCCTAGGTCATTTACAAGCCTATACATGTAAAAAACACAAGTACCATTATTGAGCATAGTTATGTGATCATTGTTAGCAAAGTGATTTTGGGATCAGCACTGAATGGCCCCATCCATGAGTGACATCGGTGCCACCCCAGGGGTGAATTCACAATTAAACATCCAGTTGTCAAGATTGCACTTGAATAGGGACATTCAGGAGCACTGCTTCACATGCAGTGGGACCCTATTACAGAGGATTGGCAATTGCTAGGAGATATATCTGTCTCCCTAGCATGTTCTGTTTATGTTCTGCTCTCTTACCTTGCAGTATCTCCTTATCTGCAAACTATCGGTCAAGTTTGTCTTTTTCATCTCCACACTGACAGCATACTGTTAAAAGTCCTGCATGCTGCATTAAATGGTTGCAACAAAACTTGCTCATCACAACAGCTCTGTTCTCTTACCTTACAGTATCTCCTTATCAGCAAAGTATGTTGGCTTAGTTTTTACATTTTACAATATACTTACTTAAGGAATTATCTACTGTACTCTCTAGCAAGTTGGTATGCTGTAAAGTAGCTTGGCAGCAAGGACCCCCCCCCCATTTCTCCCATTTCTTAATAGACTGCCTGTTAGCTTCAACAAACTTCTGTCTATTACATGTTGGATTCTAGCCTGTGTTAAGATATTTCTTACCCAGCCTGGTTTAAGTTATTTCTTACCTGACAGTACTACACAACAAAACCTCTTATTCTTACTATGAACAGTACATAGCCTTATTCTGTTAGAGTTTTTAGTGATTGTGCTTGACTCTGGGCTTGGCTCTAGCCACACCTACATAGAGTGATGTAAACTCTCATAACCCCCGTCCCACCATATATACCTCATATATATTTTTACCACTAGGTGGCACTGCTCTCCCACTTACTGATTAAGATCTCCTATATCTATTTTCCTTCTCTTCCAAGCTACCCCCCACTCACATTCATACTTGCCCCACTGGCCTGCTTTGACTTGACTTGAATTGTATTTCACCACCTTACTCCCCTCAGACTTGTTTTCCCCTGCTGTCCCTGTACTTCAGTCACAAAGCACACTTTTCTGCTTCAGCTGGCTGATTGGTTTCAGCCAGCCACCTTCTCTTTAGCTCTTCCTGCTCCATTCATCCTACGGGCTCACTCAGGTCCCCTACCCTGCCCCCAATTTCCACCCGCCCCAGTACTCTACTCCTACCTTTATTGGAACCCTAAACCCCTCCATCTCTCAATCAACCAATCACCTCCTCCACAGCCCTACTCCCCTTTTCTCTCTATCAACCAATCACCTCCTCTAGAGCCCCACCCCCCTTCTCCTCCACCTGACTATCTCAGTCACACCTCCTCTCCCTCCTAACTCCCTAATTCCTCTCCCACTACTATATCTTTACACTTATCCACCATGCCTGGACTCCTACCTCAAACCATTCTCACCCCAAATATCTGCATTTTAGTCTTATTCCCTTTATATCTCACTACCTCCTACTCCCACAACCTACTCCACCCACCCTTCCTATCCTATCCCCCCACTCCCAACCTCCTTTCTTATCACTCAAAAACACACTTCCACAGCATATCCACTTCACTAATTCAACCCAACCCACTCCACTACTTCAAAATAAAATGATTTCCCCCTTAACTAAGTACTATACTACTAAGATAATACTTTACTTCCCACAACTACTAAACACCAAATCAAAAATACTACTATCCTTCTTCAACTACCTCTGCTTAGCTGGAGACATACATCCAAATCCTGGACCAAACACTACCTGTACTGCTAATCTCCCCACCTCAAACTATAAAGCTAACCATAAATACCTCAAATTCTTCACCAGTAATGCACAAAGATTAAGAAATAAAGTAACCCAATTTCATGCCTGGTTGAACTACAACCAACCCGACATTGTAGCCATTTCAGAAACATGGCTAAAACCTCACATTAGTGACTCTGAAATCCTTCCTCCTGGATTCCAGTCACTCAGACACGACCACCCAAACAGAAATGGTGGTGGGGTAGCCCTAATCTACTCTAACCTACTATCCATCACTCCATACCCTAATCCTATCCCCACATTCAATAATGCAGAACTACTAACAGGCCTGATAAAAGTAAATAACCACAAAAGCATTTGTATCATTGCTCTCTATATCCCCCCCCCTGGTAACAACACCACTACTCTGGAGGACATACTTCTCTGGACCTCGACCAATATTAAGCAGGAGACCTATATACTTGGAGACATAAACATTGACTGGAATAAAATCAATAACCCCATTCCCACTATATCCATCAATCTCTTTAACTATACACAAATTACTAACTCCATCACCAGGCCCAATAAAACTAGCCCCCAGGTACCACACTAGACTGGATCCTAGCTTCCCATCCCAATAAAATCTTAAATTCTGGCATCACACCCGACCCTATAGGAGACCTCTTTCCAGCATTTATCTACAGAGCTACCCACTCCTCTCCTCACCTACACCAAGTCACCCACACACGTAACCTCATGAACTTTGACCCAACTACCTTCTCTAACTCCCTGAAACAAACAAATTGGAACCCACTAAAAACCCTTCCACTAGATAATGCTGTAGAATTTTTCAACTCCTCCTTCTTAAACATCCTCAACACCCTAGCAACGCCAAGAACAAAAAGAATAAAAACCAAATCCGCCCCTTAGCTAACCAAAGATACCAAAAAAATTATGCTACAAAGAGACAAATCCTGGAAAACATACCATCAAAGCAAACAGCCTGAAACTTTTCTTAAATATAAAGAAATCTGCAACCTTGCTAAAAAAAAAATCATCAGAGACAAAAAGTCCTACTATATTAAACTCCAATCTAAAAGCCTAAAACAATTCTGGAACTCCATTAATTCTCTTCTCAACCCAGGTACCAAAAAGCAACCCCTGCCCTGACACCAGTAAATCTGACCCTGAAATAGCCTCTCTGTTCAATTCCTTCTTCACTAACTCCATAGTTGAACTGACCAAAACCTTCCCTAACAATAACCCCTCCCCTCAATCCACCCTTTCCCCACCACCACCTACAACATCCTCCACCCCAACCCTCTGCCTATATTTAACCTTAAACCCATCTCAACATACTATATAAAAAAATTACTCTCCAAATTAAAACCTTGCTCCAATGCCCCTGACAATATCCCATCCTCCTTCCTAAAAATAGCCGCAGATGGTATCACTCTTCCCATTAGCATCCTGATCAATAGATCCATGCTAGAATCTTATGTTCCCAAACTATGGCATACTACCTTCATTCTACCTCTCCATAAAGGAGGTAAAAACAATAACATCTTCAACTTCTGCCCCATAGCCATCCTCTCCCCAATTTCCAAACTACTAGAAAAATGCATTCACATTCAGCTCATGTCATTCTTAGCCAATAACCAACTAATCACTCCAAACCAACACGGCTTCTGTCCAGGCCATAGTACAACCACTGCACTTCTTTCCTTCCTAGAGACAATAAATCTTGCCCGGGACTCTGGAAAAATAGTTTCTACTGTTCTAGATCTGTCCAAGGCATTCAATACCATCTCCCACACCCATCTCCTAAACCATCTCTCCGACCTTAATCTCTCACAGAATACCTTATCCTGGTTCTCTAGCTACCTCTCCAATAGATCTCAAGCTGTAAAATGGGGGACAGGCACCTCAACCTTCCTTCCAACCCCCACTGGGGTTCCCCAGGTATCCATACTCGGTCCAATGCTGTTTAACATCTTTATTAACAATTTCCACAAAGCCATACCCAATACCAAAATTGTACAATATGCAGATGATTCCACATTAAGCTGCAGTGCCTCCAACCTCCCAGAGCTTCAGACACTGACCCAAGCTTTCTCCACCACTAAAAATTGGATGCTTCAGAATCACCTCTCACTAAATGCCAATAAATCCAAAATACTATTATTCCCTCCCTCAAAAGCTTCTTCTCTTGATAAAAATTAATTCCAAATCATTATCCAAAATAACTCCACTAAAGAGGTTGTTCCCTTTGCCAAACTACTTGGGGTCACTATTGATGAACACTTGAAATTCGACACTCACATCCAGCAAAACATTAAGAAATTCCATATAAAACTTGGTATGCTATACAGGAACATCCATTTTCTCTCTCCTTCCACCAGACAAACAATTGCCACTACCTATCTACTCCCCTCACTAATGTATGGCACTCCTCTATTAACTAACTTATCTGCCACACTCACTTCAAAATTGGAAGTCTGTTATAATAATATTTCTAAATTTGTCACCAAAGCCAAATACTCCTCCCATCACTGTATTGCTCTTAATTTGTTACACTGGCTTGAACTCTCCAACCATCTAGACTAACTTCAGATTACCACAGCCCACAAACTAATCTTGCAACCCTCTAAGTGCCCTGCTCTATGCAACATCCTTCTCCTCTACACCCCTCAGAGAACTCTCAGATCTACTCACCAAAACCTAATCTGTGTCCGAAAACCCAATCGCCCTGCTGGTCAGCTCCTGCTATCCTTTTCCTTAACAAAAAAATGGAATTCTCTTCCTTCCTCTCTAAGGACCTGTGCAAACTCTGAAAACTTTAAATCTCAGTTGCATTCCTACCTTTAATCTAACAGAAAATGCAACTGCATTCTCGCCACCTAGACCTTTAAGTCTCTCGCCACCTCTAAACCCCTCTCCAGCTATGATTACTAGCCTCTCTAGCTATGATCTACAGGCTACCACACATATGTACATATTGTAAAGATCACATTGGTGCCATGTACCTAAGAATCTACACCTGCTCTCTAACATGTAATTTAACCGTAAATTTTTCATTAATAATACTGTGTCTGTATCTAAAGGTAACATCTACCTAAGAAATTACACCTGCTCTCTAGCATGAAACATAATTGTAAATTGTTCTTCTTTTCTATATTGTATCTGTATCTAAACTTTGTAACATGGAGCTTTTCTCCCCGAGCTTCCACTGAAAATGGGCTCTCTGAGCTCAGTGGACATCCCCGGTCATCAAACTGGAAATAAATAAATAAATGTCAGAGGCTAAGATGAGATCACTAAAGCAAGTTATTTTTGTCCCATTTGATTTGCAGATGCCCAGCATTTCCAGTAGGGCAAGAGCTAAGACTGCTCTGTAGGCCAGGCATAGCTCACCTCTCAGCAGCCTGCATGATATGGAGTACAGTGACAGGTCTTTCAGTCTTTCCATATATGTCATGCTTTGGAGGCCCTGGATTCTCCCGGTCACAAACCTCTGTATTTTCTCCAGATACTGCAGGTGTCTGGTGAGGTACAGACATACAGGAGCATTGTACTCAATTAGTGGTCTGATAAGAGCAGAGTACAGCAGAGCTATGACCTTCCTGGTCTTGGATGTGATGGCCTGGTTTCTCACCACTATGGACACACACTGACTTAAGTGTAGATTGCTATCAACATGTGTTCCCAAGTCTCACAACACTATGTTTGAGCTTTCAGGGGTGCTATATATATCATAATTAGCAGGGGTACTTCATTGCCAAAGGGGACAATGAGGCATTTTTTGCTTTAAGGTTCAGTCCATGAGTTTGGCACCAATCATTTATATTTTTCAGCTCCTTCTGTAATATGTTAACATAGTTGGGGAACTCTATATGACTGCATCCAGCTGATAGTCATCTGCAAACCTTGTAAGCCACAGGCCATCAACCTTTGCTTGGTCTTCAGAAAAATAGTTTCCAAACAGTTGAGGGCCCAGCACAGATCCTTGTAGTATTCCACTGGTAAGTGGTCTAGTGGTGGAGGTGAAGTCCCCGACTTTGACACTGTGTTCTGTTAATGAGCCAGTTGGCTATCCATCTAGTGATGTATGGGTTAATTCCCAGATGGGAGATTTTCTGCATGATATCTGAATTGGGGATACTGTCAAGGGCCTTAGAAACTCATCACAAATGGTATATCTTCTTATCCCTCATCCAGGTCTTTGGGGTCAGTATCAAAGAGGTCCAGTAGGTTTAATAAGCAAGATCTCCCCTTGACAAAACCTAAATGGGTCAGGTCAAGTGTACTGAAGTTTACCTGTGTCCCTGTGGCTAAAGTCTATGTTGATTCCTTCCCTAGCCTTGCAGACAAGGCTTTTTAGGCTTGTGTGTCAATAGTTCTAGTTCTGCATGTTACCTACCAGATTGATGTGCAGTGCATATCACACAACATTTGATATTAATGTCTGTAGTGTAGGTGATACATGTGTGGGAAAAGTACACAGACAACAGGGTTGCAGTGCTTGGGGAGAGGCAACACATGGAGGTATTGTAAATATGTGAAATATTGTTAGATATTATATATATTATTATAGATAGGGCTTTCAGTTTATGTTTCCACATGTAATTTCATGTCACAGACAGGAAATGGACAGTAAACAGCAGTAATACATATTTACTTTTGCATAGCTCAGCGAGCAGCGAGTTTGCACAATGGTGGGCAAAGTGTTTGCACATCATGACAGATACGCATTTTCAAACTTTCCATGGTTGCACATAGTCAAGCAGTGTGCAAATGTGAGCCACATTGCAAAAAGTTTAACAGTATTGAGTCTATGAAACATACCTGCTGCCTAACTGACTCTGTGACAGCAGGTGTAAATGCATTGATACATTTCTTTTTGAGCCCAGATGATACTGGGTTTGAATCCAGGTGTACCCAAAACTTTCAAAGACTTTTAAATAAACATTGATAATGCAATGGCATGAACTCTTTATCGTACATGTATTGCTGTGTGTTGGCATAGCACAGCGGGGTTAAGTGAGAATGCATTGTATTACCACTCACTGTTGCTAAGCATTGTGTGCAATGCAAACCTCTGCGCAAACGTAGAGCCCAAAAAGTGAAGGGATCCATTGCTTTTTCTGCTACTTATGGATGTTGTGTGTGATTCTATTTTATGACCAAATTAAAGGTGTTAAAATGGGGTAGCTAGGAAAGTGGTGAAATGGGGAGCAAGAAGGGGGAAGAATAAAGGGAAAGCAATACAGGAATTTGCAGAAGGGAGGTAGGAAATAACCATACCTATCCATATCTTTAACACTGTAAACTGAAAATATGTATCATACAAACAAACAAACAAACTAACACAGCTGTGGGATGTCCACAGTCTGAAATACCTCCAACCAATGGTTGAGAGTACCCCTTTTTCTCCTGTGTAGGTCATGAAAAAATTATGTCTACATTGCTCTCCAATGCATGGGATACCAGTGGCACTGTATACAGCCTAGGCCAAACTATTCCATGCCTCAGACTTGTACTGGGAGCCAAAATAGTCTCCATGCAATAGCCTTTGCCTGTAGTGCTTTACCAGGAATCCAATAAATATCCTGAACTTCTGGACACCTCACCTCTGTACCCTAAACCTGGCATCTTCCCCTCTAATGCCAGCCACATTTACTAGCGGAATTAGAGCAATGGAAACTGTTGCTTTCCCATCAATTACAGTTGTCACATTTACTGGTACTGAGCAAACCTGAGCAACAATGGCAACTGCATTTGTGCGATGTTAAGCAGACAGCAGCAGTGCCATGCAGGGAGTAATTACATAATTGAAATTGGAAGGTTAATCTGACACTTAGCCCTAGTTTGAGGGGTGTCTACTGATGTAGCCTGAAAATATATATTAGAAACTGGAAAGTAACTGTTAGGTTTGCAGATATGCATGGGGCATAAATGTAATGAACTGACACATTTATTTTACCTTTATACACCGAAAACATTGATTTTTACACTGTTGGATTCAAACCTAGGCATAATGGACAAAACATTGTCTTCCACAGCATTGATTTTCCATCTTTGCCACAGAAGAAGTGCTGCTCAGTCATAGTCAGAAATCATACATTAATACAGCTGATAGTTTGAGCTGTTATACATGTATGTGTGTGACCTGACAAAGTTATTGGATATAGATCCAGTTGTGTATGTCTTAGGTAATTGTGAAGATCATGAAAGTCCATATAGCAGATTTATACTTACAGAAATATAGTACACACTATATATACCCTCAGTCATATACCTCAAAACAAAATAATGGTGTCTCATCCCTCATACATATAATTCATATCAGCTCCACTATTTAAAGTGTTATAAGTGATAGTCAATATAATGGGAAGTGGAACAGTAAAACGGAATGGAATATCCTGTATTACAACTAAGGGACATATGTATGGCAGTCCTACACTTAGTCCTGCTTCCACAAGAATATTGAAAAAACACTTGTCTATTTTTCTGTTAATTGATATAAACTGCATTGTTACAACAGTAAAAAAAAAAGTTGCACACCTTGTACTAAAACCTAGGACCATCTGTACTCAAGCTTTACATTTACAGCTGCCGCCACAGGACTAGTTATATGACATTCCCTAATTTACTAATTATTCTTAAGGTCTCTGTGTTAACCGCTATGCAATGCCCACTTAGCACATTTGCTTGGGGCCCAACAGAATTAACTGAATGCATCTGGTTTAAATTATTGGCTGAGTTCTGTCTGCAGGTGTTCTGTCTGCTTCCCAGATGTCCAGTTTGCACACTGCCACACTTTGCAAAAATAAGCACACCCAAACCTGACATTCATTTTCCTCCATTTCCTATGATTGCACTAAGTGGCGAATCACAGACATACTGGCCCCTCCCCTTCTTCTTCTTCTTCTTTCAGCTTTTTCCAGTTAGGGGTCACCACAGTGGATCACCTGTCTGCTCATGATTGGCAGTGGAGTTTTACGGTGTCGAGTTGTCAGCCTGGCACCCAACCTTCCACAGAAGACACAAACATGCATGCACTCATGCCTAGGGCCAATTTAGATTGTCCAATCCACCTACAGTATGTCTTTGGCATGTGGGAGGAAACTGGAGCACTCGGAGGAAACCTATGTGACCACAGGGAGGACATGCAGACTCCACACAGAAGGCACGCCAGCCAAGGATTGAACCAGAGGACCTCTTGCTGTGAGGTGGCAACGCTAACCACTGCACCACCGTGGCCACCCCCCAGACCATCCCCCCTAAAAAATAAAATAAAAAAGAAAGAAAGGGGACATGAGGAAAAACAATCTATGACATACACACTAGAAAATGTCGGTACACATGAGAAATTTCTACATGTGTCTGGATTTGAACTCTCACTTCAATGAACCTTCAGAACACAGGAAGGGTTCCTTAAACCTATTTGCCACACAAACAGCTTTGCAGCAAGGAACTGAAATCATTCTGCATACAACCAACTGCAACATCATCTACAGTAATATGAAACCATACAACTGTTATTTGTACATTTATTATTTTTGGATGTAGCACACTAAGTGATCACACAACCAGTTATGGTTATTTCTTGTAAATATACATCTCTGACTTATCTCTCTATATTAGTTGGTCATTCCTCTCTTATATGACCAGTAATCTGAAACATGCAGTCTGTAAGACATTCTATGTCATTGTCCTTTAAATGTGTGAGGATATTAAACGGCAATAATATCATATGCAGTTTCCAACAAATGAAGGGGAGGTTGGATGTTAATGAACAAAACCTGTGAATTGTGTGCTGTTACTTACATTTCCAACCTTACATATGACACAGTTTAAGTCTAACCTGATATACCCACTGGATGTAGGGCAGCCTGAAGTGATGTTGTGTTTTCCTTCTCCCAACCAGTAATCATTCACAGTTGTAGTCCTTTAAAAACAAACACTGAGGGAGTGCCTGCACTATGTTTACATCTGATACACAGGGGCCAAGTATTTTGGATTTAGCAATTTGAATGCATTCACACATGATTTTCATCTCCACTGTGCTAACAGCCCTGAATCTACACCATAAAAAGGCAACAGTGTATCTATGGAAACTCAAGGTGAGAAAACTTGTTTATGTGGAGAACGCACAAAAAAGAGTCTATTACTTCGGGATATATCTGCCCAGAGGATTACTAAACCTGAGAAGGCATGCTTGCATTTTGTCACTACATACTGCATATGCTGGAATGTAATTAAGAAAAATCTGTAGCAAAGGCTTTTACACTTGTATCTGTATGCATCAGTTAGATGTGTACTGATGCCATGGGCATGTTTGTCAGGGCATTTCAGAAGTATACATGATTAGCAATACCTTAAAATGGAATGTTCAATGTTAAATCTGTAGACATGTTTTAGGGACAGTTCATCTGTAGACATGTTTTAGGGACAGTTCATTTGATAGCACTATTAGCATTTTAAAGATGGTTTGTTAGCAAAATGTGTCATTTGCCTGTTCTTTTGGGGGGGGGGTAAAGCTGCATTTCTGTTATGGCACAAACAAGGATAGGTTGCTGTTTCTACTCTCCTTTTGTGACATGCAGCCTGTTGTTCATATTTCAAATCACTTGACTGTTTTATGTTTCTCCAGTGGGTAATACTGAAATCCTTCCTAACCCCCCCCCCAAAAACACTGTGCAAGTCATGATAACTGTGTCATATCCCTGTTTTGTATCCATTGGATTCAGGGATAAGTAAGCTTTGTGTCTGATGTTCAGTGTGCATAGCTGACTTAGAGCTTAATATATCTGCATTTGTGATGTTGAACTGGTAATTGTACCATTAATTTATATTAGTCTTATAAAGTTAGACAGTTGATAGCATCAACGTTTTCTTTTTCTATCTTTATTGTTAATGGTTTTGTGAGGGTTGTGAATTCTGAAACTGCAATCTGTATCATTACTTTCTAACTTCTCTCTTTAATGATTTTTCAGTACAAACATGTGGTGTTAAACTGAGGGCATGCAGTGACCATCACTACTTTTGAGAGGTACAACTGTGTGAGTCTTTGATGCCTGAGGCCTACTACTTAATAATGGACACATATAAGTCAAATAAGTCTCTGCTGTCACATGTTAAGGTCATAAGGTCATTTATGTACAAATCACCCACCCTTTACATGCTTACACTACCAAGTAACAAAATGTAAGGATATGACAGTCATTCACATTACTACACAATACACTCCAGGTTCAACACTTATTTGTAAATCCAGCAGTTGCAACAGTTTTAGTTCAGGGCTGACAGTGTCTTATGCAAGCATTACACAGCCAATACATGGCAAGGTAAAAGATGTGAGAGTTGCCTGGCATCAATGTTACTATATGAATGTGCATAGGAGGAACGTTTTAGGCCCTTAGGTCGTGAGTGAGTGTGTTGTGCATTGTCTCTTAGCCAATGTGAGGGCATACTGAGCATGCCTAGATCAGTTCACACCCACTGCAATTGCTGGATCTCCCCCTCTGACTATTCATCTGCGTGCAGCTGTGGTGACCTTGGCATTGGTGGTGGGAGGTGTGCTCCTTTCCCTTGTTGATCATGATGAAACTGTTTACTCAGGATGATGTTGTGTAGCATAGCAAATACTGTGAATATTTCAGTACATGTATGTGGATTGTTCTGCAGGGCTCCCCCTGATGTAGCTAGGCACTGGAACTGCAACTTCAGCAGCCACACACACTATAATATTTCTGGTTTGAGTGTGTGCCTCATTATGGCATTCTTCAGCAGGTGTGTGTGTACATTTCTGATGAGTGTCATCAGACATGGTTCCAGTGCATAACATGCACCCCCCAGTAAATGACCCTGTGGGATATCCTCCCTAACGAACATCTGATACATTTGGGAGATATGAGAGTCATGGTAACTGCCAGGGTTGCTAACACACACGTTCAAGATGATTCCCTTAGCATTATACATGACTTGGCAGTTAATAGAGTGAAAGCCCTTTCTATTAATGTAGAGCCTTCCCTGTTCCCCGTGTGGTGCCTTAATTTCTATATGTGTACAATCTATGGCACCCAGTACTTCAGGGTAATGTACTACAGGCTAAAACTCCTGCATATTTCTTGCCCTATCCTCAGGACTACAGGGAAAATATATGTGGTCACTGGCATGTTGGAGCATAGCATTCAAGAACTGATGGAGGATCCTGGATGCTGATGCCTGTGACATCTCCAGGATGTTCCCTGCTGGTCTCTGAAAGGTACCTATAGGTAAGATTCTAAGTGTTACACATACCTTTGTCTCCACTGGGATGGGTTCCCCTTGGCTTGTCCCAGCTCTGAGTTGAGGATGACAGAGGTTGCAGAGCTCCTGTAGTGTGTCTCTATCCACCCTGTAGTGCTATACAGTTTCCACATCATGTAGGTTATGAGAAGTTACCTAGGGTCTGAAAGCTCTTCTCCTTCTTGGCCTTGGTCTATTAGCAGCAGCAGCAGAGTAGACTTCAGCCTGTTGTGCACACACATGCATTAAAGCAACAGTAGTCCCTAACACTGTTTCTGTGTAGACTCCTTTCCGTGGCTGTATTCCAATAGGGTTTGGATTTTGCAGGGAAAGGCAGCACTGAGTCTACACAATTCCTTTATGGCTTGTTGAATAGCTCCTCCATCTTGGATTGGTTGATTAGCATACAATTCAGCTGCTTATGCTGTAATTTGCATTCCACAGTGTTTACCTTGTTTGTGCAGCTGTGCGCAGCTCTACACACTGCATAGAGACACTTACTGAATCCAAAATGGCTGTGATGTGGACATGGTGCAAACAGACTGTTTAGGCCTTATTGCATCTGGCTGTTTAATCAATTTGCTATCCACATACTTACTAAATTTCTTTTTTCTTTTTACAGAACAGCAGTGCCCTACCCAATCATGTCATATATCACTACGAAGCTCTTGAAAAGGCAAACAATTTACTCATTAATACATGGAGATCTCTTGCATATTTACAGATATATAATGCTTTGGCTGCAATATTATTTTTGGCAGGTAAAATACTATTTTTCTTTTATAAAAATGCAATATAAATTCAGTATCATCAGACACATTCTTGATACTAACATGAATTCACAGTCCATCATCTAGTAATAAATTCTCTAGGTAGTCTAGGACTAGTGAAACACAAATTGCATTCTGGTCTTTTTCCCTGAATAGGCACCAGAGGGAGAACATTTTCCTAAGCATTGAACATGTCTTTTAAAAACACGTGCCTGGCTGGCATTAGTGCTGAATTGTCCAGGGATTTCAATCTGACTGTGCATGCTAGTGTGCATTAAGAACCTTTTTTTTCTTGAGTAGGTAGGTCTATGTGCTGAGACAGCACTCTTGTTTTTCCCTGTTTACTAAGCTTAGGAGAGACTACCAGTGTTGTCTGGGTCAAAATGAGGCTATCAGAATGCCTTTTGGCATGTCCTCTATTTTTGCAGTACCCTGGGGATTAAGGGTACAGCAGGAAAAACATAAAAAGGATGCCAGCTTCAGGGAAATGTATCTGCTGGAGTTACTGTAGTGCAACAGAACTTTCACAGCTGCCTGTTCATGTTAGGCAAACCTACTTCTGGCACACCTAAATCATTGGGCATATCCAGAAACATTTCCTGTTTAACATCCATTCACATGGGTCTAGCTGTGATCTGCTCAACCTGTCACTAAGTTTTCCTTGGAGGAATGTAGACTGCCATGAGAGTCATTTCCACTTTACGTGCTGTCTCCTAAATTGGATTGCCAACTTGCATAGGATGTAGGAGTGAGCTCCTCCCTACCTGCACACCACATGACAATGGTTTTATCTGTAAGGATCTGGAGTTTTTCCTATCTCCAAATCATTTTGAATAGCCTAAGAGCTGTAAACACAGCCATAACCTTTTTTCACATGCTTTGTTCCCATGCACCTTACTTGTTCCCATGCACCTTACTTGTTCCCATGCACCTTACTTGTTCCCATGCACCTTACTTGTTCCCATGCACCTTACTTGTTCCCATGCACCTTACTTGGTTCCCATGCACCTTACTTGTTCCCATGCACCTTACTTGTTCCCATGCACCTTACTTGTTCCCATGCACCTTACTTGTTCCCATGCACCTTACTTGTTCCCATGCACCTTACTTGGTTCCCATGCACCTTACTTGTTCCCATGCACCTTACTTGTTCCCATGCACCTTACTTGTTCCCATGCACCTTACTTGGTTCCCATGCACCTTACTTGTTCCCATGCACCTTACTATTTCATTAATCCTACATGGGGTCTCCAAGTTAGGTCCAAGGAATCTGTTATTGGCATTTGGGTAGGCTGTGGCACTCTGAGGGCATTCTCAAACTAAAGTGTAATCATCCCTTTTCCCATGAAAGCTCTTTCTTTATGTAAGGAGAGATAGGAATGTGGATCTGCAGGGCTGAGAATTCTGGCACCATCTGTTTCTTAGTTACCACTGCAACTTCCTCATGTGTAGTCTTTTTAGAGGCCCAGTAAGTATGCAAGAAGCAATATAGCTCATAGCCCTGAGGAATTCCCTTACTGCGGTGGTCTCCTCCATGACATGACAGATAAAGAGGGTCAGAAAGAATACTTTATCCTCTGATTAAAAAAAAAAAAATCTGTTCTTCTTTACTCATTAGGGTTCCCATTAAGAAAAAAACATCATCTTTGCTAGGGAAAAGTTAGAGATATGGCTAGAATGATGGAGACAGTTCCCTGAAGTAAGTCAGGGAAAGTTCAAGGCCATGCATCTGCATACTCCATTAGGGAGTATGTTTGAAAAACATAGCCATTTAGGTATGGGTGCCTTTTTTTTTTGCAAAAAAAACTATTACTGGAGACAGTCATTTGGTAAAGACCCAGGGTACAGTACACAAG